>NC_051209.1:16380649-16434442 GCF_015220075.1 Falco rusticolus | reverse complement strand
AAAAAGGCCCTTAATTTAAACCTGAGTAAACCAGGTGTTATTTTTAATTTTTTTTTCTTGGGCAATTTAATCACTTCTCAATAAAAAACCTGATTATTTAGCCACAGACAGTTCTGCTCAGAGTAGTCACTTTTATTAATAAGATCCAGTCTGATCTTATTAGAAATAAACTTCAGGAACATCTCCTATTAGCTTGCATTCATCTCAGCAACAATTTAAAGTGCAGCTGACGCCTCATGAAAAAAAAAACCAAAAAACAAAACCAAAACCCACAGTGGAACATTTTACAAGTACTCGCACTAATATATTAGCTATTTATTTTTGCCTTTTTTCCCCCTTACTCTGAGTTACTCAAAAGTTAAACATTTGTAAATGACAAGGTTGTCAATATTGCATCAAAGCAAAAGTAAACAAGGAGATGAGTATCTGCCTGGAAAGGACAAGGAATTTGCATTGTGAAGGAGGCATGTAAATCTTGCACCAAGCTTTACATAAAAATGCTGTATAAGCCAAGTTTATCATGGAAGTACTGACAGATACAGTCTCAAAGCAGGTACCTTCTTTCTTTCCTTGCAAAAAGTACTGTTTTAAAATCAAGTTATCTACCAGAGAAACAAAAGTAAGGGTCTGTAGCAGGTAGAGTACCAAAAACATCGTCGCAGTTTTTGCAGTTTTTGCTCCTGCCTTGACAATGACAGCGTTGCTTTCACCATTGATTCTGTGCAGTTTGGAAATACACCTTCAGGCTCCTACCTGTAACCTTTTTTTTTTTTTTTTTTCCCTCAGCTGATTTCAAACATAGGGGCCTCCTGAGCATGGTGAAGTTGTATTAGCAGGTGGGCATTTTTGTATACTGACAGTAAGGGTAAGTGGAACAGATTTCACGCAGCTGGCAATGTAAAATGAAATGGGTGAAGGGGGGAAAAGGATAGAGAAATTAAAGCAGCACAACTTGATTTCAGAAAAAAGGAAGATGCACAATCTGTATCTTCTCACTGAAAGATTTTGTCACTGTATCTGTGCTCTTAAGAAAACGTAACTCACTAAGCCATATCCGTGCCTGTTAATTAAACATTTAACTTTTGTCTCAGATTCAGCAGTTTGCATGAAAAGCACAGAGGAACACTGCCAACAGAAGGCTGCTCCTCCCACGGAAGACACTCACAGCACAGGATTCAGCAGTAAACCAACTAGGAGCAAAGCTTGCCTCTCCTCCCAGCCATGAAACTCAGCACTTGCAGCTCTTTGGGGTACAATGCTGCCTCTTGACCAACTGCTTGTAACTGCTTTCATCCCCACTCTGGTACCCAATTAGTGCCTTGTTAGCCACACACCTGCAGTACCTTCACCCAGAGGTCACTAAACCTCATGGGTCTGATTCTCCAATCACTGCTCCAGCCCCAATCAAAATCACTCCATTAAATCAACAGCTTTAGAGGAGCCTTTTTAAAAGGGGAACAAGGTGATCTGCAACATTAACCTTTTTCATCTCTTTTTTCAGCATATGCACCCTTTGGCCATCTGTCGCTGCTGTGAAAGTAATTAGCCAAGAGGAACATTTCTTCTAATCAGGGTTGGGCAACAGCAAAAGCAGGAACAAATGCAACTCTTGGGCTATTGTAGTGTTTCTCCAAATCCTTCTAGAGCTGTTACATCTCAGGAAGAGTAGTCAGGAAACTTGACTGATGTAGTAACCAAATCAGGAGTATGCTAAAAGTTGTGCATCTAAATAAGTCATTCATGATGGCTGCTTTGTGTTTTGGCCTCATCAAAATTCAGGCCTACTACAGCATGGGGAGAAAAGCTCTGGGAAGTGAAATGAGAGCAGGGAGAGACAAATGTAAATAGAAAATGTGTTTCTGAATTGTGCTACAGGCACTAGTCTGAAAATAAGCTACTGGTAAATGATGGTGTTTCACTCAAAGAAGGATATTGTCCAGTGGTGCTAATATAAAGAAATAAAGTTTCAAAGGGTTATCACAGCATAATATTGACTCAAAAGCACTGTCTCCAAGACTTAAGCTAAATATAAATATAAATAATATAAATATAAATATAAATAATGTATATCTAAGGGTTACACCAACCACCTGCATGTTAAAAAGTCAGTGTTTTATTAGTTTATGCTCATTAGTTCAGCCCTCCCTAAACATATGCATTACTTGTACTATCTGTTCTTCTCAAGAGAGGTGTATATGTAGCTATGAAAAGATAACATTACCACCTACATTTCGGGACCAATATTGCACTAACTTTTCATCTCAGTAAATTCAGTGTTTGATGCAGTAAAGTTCCATACTTGGCTGGTGGGGACAGTGGGGAATATAATACGTGTTAAAATTTCTGTGCATCTGGCACAGAGGATGGCCTGAATTTAAGAAGAACAGATAGTACAAGTAATGCATATGTTTAGGGAGGGCTGAACTAATGAGCATAAACTAATAAAACACTGACTTTTTAACATGCAGGTGGTTGGTGTAACCCTTAGACATACATTATTTTCATACTTAGGAGCAAGAGATGATACTGAAAAATATGGTGGGAAAGAGCATTTACGAAGTATACTGCCCTTTAGGGAAAGAGAGAATACTCAAACCCTCACAAAGCAGGCTATTCTCATAGTGTTTATATCTTGGCATACAGACCCAAAAAGTTTACAGCATTTGGATGAAGGATGCTCCTCCATAATTTTCCATTTGAGCCTTCTGAGACCCTTCTGAGGAAAACAAGCTTTAGTGATCTGTCAAGAATGGTGTTGCTTAATGATCAAAGCTTTGGATTTAACACTTTTAGGCTCAAATCTTGGCCACATCTGCTTTTCTGAGGTCACTTAGTGTACGCCACACCATACTTTGTACAGACCTTGAAAAAGTCCCTGACATTTCTTATTTCTATGGTTGTGTAGAGTTGTGAATTTCCTTATTTTCAGGCAGGGAAAAGAGAAACTAAGGCAGTATTATTTAACACCAGTTCAGTTTAGGGTTGGCTCTTCTACCTCGAAGATTTTGAATGAAACAGTCAGTAGAACTGGTATTAGTATCTATACACATCACTGTAGTCTCAATTCATTAGAAAGTAATCAAACGGGTGATGAGTTCTCCTTAGCTCTTGCAACCACGTGAGGAAGTAACAACTGTCTATAAAAGCACCAACAGCGTAAATACTTCAGAAGCAGGAGAATTTTTGAGGCAGGCAAGACTCCCAAAGACGTTAAGGCTTAAAAGGAGAGAGAAACAAGAGTAGGCCAGACTAAGAAGTTATTTCCATAACTTTTTAGTTTGCTAATTTGAATTGCTGGTAATAGTGTGCTTCTTGTTATAGCAATATTGTTATGTTATATATAATATGTTATAGTAATAGAGCTACTTTTGTGGATAAAGTGGATGACTGCAGAGAGCAGATATCCTTGTGTCTGTTCCCTGCTTCATTACTAAATTTGTTTTACGGTCAGAAGCAAGTCAGTAGGACTGAACTTGTCCAAACAGTATAGGTTGAACGCAGTTTTAAAGCTGGGAACCTATACAATGTCACTCCATTTTCACTTCAGGACTGGTGTAATGAAAAAACAGTTTCTGATAGGTCACTGATATATTTTATTTTAAAATTTTTGTTTCCTTTTTCTTACACAAACCCACCCCCTACCCCACCCCACCCCCCACCCCCCACATCCCCACCCCCCTTTTCAGGAGCTGTTCAGGAATGCTTGTTTATAATGCCTTGACATAAGACTTCCTTCAGGTAATGATGAGTCCTTAAAGTACACTTTGCTGAGGAGAAAGGTTTCTATGGCTCAGTTGCCTTTTGGACCCTATTTTCTTTTCCATCTTTAATATTTTCCTTATCATAGCTTGTCCCTATACACCGTCTCTCTCTTTCACAGGTTTTATATAAGTCTTCCTGAGTCATTACAAGTAATCTCTGCATCATTTACTACTTTCTTGTAAATTTGTACTTCTATACTCCTCACTTTCCTAGACTGTTTTGAATTTTTATAACTTCCTCTTCACCTTTCTATATTTGAGGTACTGTGTGATCTCATAAGTAAAAAAAGACTTGTCATCTTTATGCTTGATATTTGAAATCTTCATGAACGTGTACCAATATGATATGTTTTTGTCATCGATCCATCACGTTACTGCATTTCTGTCTAATTTGCTTCTTTTCCACTGTCTGACAAGCAGATAGAACTGCATGTTAAGAAAACCATAATACTGGAGGATGTTATTTTTTGAATGAAGCAGTTGCCGGTACTACTTATTCATGATGAAAAGATAAAAAACAAAGGTATGACTGTCAGTCAACATAAGCTGGCAAAGCTGCTTTTCTTAAAGCAGTTAAAATTTGGACCCAGTAACATATTAATATCATGGGAGCTTCAAGACTTCTGCAGGGATCTTATTTCAGAAAATAAAGTCAGTATTCTAAAGTTAGAGACACTCATTTTTATCAGATAAGTCTGATGACCCTCACCCAAGTCTACAGAGATTGACTGACATTCCATCTTAAAAAATGAAAAGTGGGAAGGGTATGTTCCTCATCAAAAAATCTCATGCCATAAAAACTTTCAGTTTCAGTTCTGAGTGTGATGAACTTAAAGTTTCTTCTAATAATTTATAAATATTATGCTATGACCTGTTTATTTTGATGTTTTGTTTATTTATACATATATGCAGTGTATTAGTTTAATATCTAGACTGTTACGAAAACCACACAGGTAAGTGGAGAAGCAATTTCTGATACATACATCTGTTCCAGTCTGGGACAATCCGAGCTGGGGAGATTCAATGTTACACCCAGAGTGAGATAAAGACATGAATGAGATCAAATGCCACCAATCAGGAAAGAGTATTGAAACAAATTGTTCATAAAAAAATAGCGGTAGGAAAGGAATGGAAGGATAGAAAAGAAAAAAACCTAGCAAGTAGTCAGGAGAGAGTTTCAAGAGATAGTTCCACCATGGATCCAGCAGCATCCCTTTGGTCCATAGTTTCCTTGTCTGTTGTTGGTGGGGTCTCTGTATCACATGCCTCTCACTGTTCAATGGTGCAGGTGGTCGTTCATGTCTGGACATGCCCCCCAAAACGATGTGGTTTCAGGTGGCTGTTTGCACCTTGACTCATCCACAACTGCTGAGTTTGGTTAAACCATCAGGGAGCCTTGCGTGAAGCTCAGCAGGGATGTAAACAAGCTCTGAGACAGTCAGCTCACAGTATGATTTCCCACACCACCCTGTGTCTCAAAGGTTGTTGCTTCTTAGTCCATGGTGGTGGAAAGGTAGAGAAAATAGCAAAGTGTGGAAAAGAGCATAGTTTATACAATGTTTACAACTGGGGTTTCACACTTAGACCAAAATACCACACGGATGTATTTGACATCATAACGTGAGGCACCTACTTGAAGTAGTTGCATACTTGAAATAGTACGTTGGCTCAACTGTGCAAAACATGGAATTAAACATGGGTGGAACATTAACAATGCAACACCACATAACAAATAGAAAAGAATGCATCTGACCCTTGGAGTACCTGGAAGCCAAAAAAAGGGATCAAATTCCCAAGTCTCCCAGGTCTGGACCAGGACATGGGCCAGTTTTCGTATTCCTGAAGTGATATGTTTAACAACTTGACGATTATTGTCAATTTTTAAACAACAATTATGATAATTTCATTTAACACAGACATGCTTCTTTGACTAGCAGGTAATTGAGAACCTTTCAGTGTTGGAATATCACTGTTCACATCTGTGTGGCCTGATCTGCCAATACATCAAGGGCATGGGCAGTCTCATAGGTGATAATTTCTAGGACAGCTTGTAACTGTATGATGTGGTTTAAATTATGGATAGCTTCTCCAGCACTACTAACCAGCTCGTTAGGGTTCCAAGTGGCTGGTCCATAATACTGTTTAATTTGTTCTGGTGGTCACTCATGCTTTCCCCAATTCTGAGTGCTCCCACCAGTAAGCGAGGTTCCAGTTGACTGTTTTTCTCTTATTAGGTCATCATATACTCTGATTCCTAATGTACTTCCTTGAATTTTGGGTAAGAGAAAAAAACAAGGGTCAAATACACCATATATAACATATTCCTGACCAATTAGGGGGTAATTTTTTGTAAGCATAATGCCCACAAACCCAATAGTAGCCTTGTAGGGCCCACATTCCTTTAGGGAAAGGACCGGTCCATTTTGTCATTACTCAGGGCATTGTAATACAAAGTGTCCTTGTTTCCCAATGGTCCACATATAAAACCTTTGGCAGAGTTATAACTACACCTCCAAGCCCCTGCACTTAGATGCCAGGAACAACTGGATACCGGGGGACTTCCTGTTTGGTGGGTGTTAGACCAGAATTCTTGAAAAGAGGCTCTGGTTCCATTTGTGTGTCGCCAAGGTCAACAAACCACTTGTGCTACATACTTCTCTGCAGTAGTATTACCTCCCTGACAAGTGAGAATAGCCATATTAAACCCTTCACCCTTTATCACAATACTGACATTTTTAATGATTATTATATGGACATTGTATCTAAGTGCCAGTGGATAACTGAACATGGGTTTGATTCCACTTGCCCTTATACCTTGAACAATTATGAGGTTTACACTCTGTGGTTACAATTGTGACCACATGATAACATCCATTTACAGGGGCTTTGTCCCAACCATACACCCTTTTCTTTAGTCTGATTTAAACAATCATACCATTTCTCACTGAGGCTCATTTTGGCACCCCATCAGCGGGTGGTGTCCTGGTCAACACAGGTTTTATCACCTTAAAATGACCTCTGAGCACTATCGGTTGTTTATGTATGGTGCATTTGGCCTCTTGAAGGGCTAAGCTGACCACAAACAAACCCTTTTCCCAGGTAGAGTACCATTTCTCAGCATCCTTAAAGCTATGTGAGTAGAACCTTGGGTGGGTCCTTCCCAAGTAAACACAAAGCATTCTTGGTCCTCCGGTTGGAAGGGAACCATAAAAAACATGTCTTTGACATCAATAGTTGCCATAATGGGATGAGCTTGTTCCTGGATAGATGCTATAAACTCTGCAATGTTTGGCACAGCAGCTGTTAATGGGCCTGAGTTAGTTTTAACCTGGGGTCAAAAGGGTTAAAAGGAGAGTGGGCTGGCACTACATGCCCCTCTTCCTTTAACTCCTCCAATCCCGGGGTTATCCCTTTCCATGCCCCTAAGGGTAACAGATAAGGTTTGATACTTCTCAGTCATGAGGGAGGGAGCAAAGGTGCAGCATATAACAGCCATATATCTATAGATGGAGTGCCAAACAACCAGTTCCTCCCCTTACCATCAATGCACACCTGACTTTTCAGAACATCAAGGCTAAGAGGTTCAGTGGGAATGGCCCCACAGCCATCGTTACCAGAGTGGCTGTATCATCACTGAGTAATCGCAAACCAACAGTAGCCAATATCCATGCCTGAACATTACCAAAAGCATCTGCAACAAGTGTTACACCGCTTAGACAAAGTTATGCTACTTTGTGCTGCATCTTCAGTTTTAATAGCTGAAATCTGAGCTCCAGTATCTACCAGGAATGTTATTGGTGCCAACTTAGGTTCCACAAAACAAGTTACTAATAGATCACCTCAGTGATTTTCAGTGAGCTGCCTAATATGTACCCACCCTTCACTCCCCTGCTTACTGCAAGGGGCTGAAGGGTTTAGTTTCCCATTGGCCTAGGGGATGTGGTTGGCTTTGGTAAGGGTCAGGAACTGGGCTCTCATTCTTAACCAGTGGACATTCAGGCCATCCCAACACCAGCTTCTCCAGTTTTTCAGTCGGCAACCTGTTCATAAGGTCTCAGGGAATATCTTTCTGCCCCGCCATGGTCCACTGACCCTTATGTTTGTGTTCAACCTCTCTCCCACTTGATGATGCTATGGGAGACATCCTTTTATTGTTTGTTGGGTGTGGAGAAGGTTTCAGTTCTGTGCACCTTAAACCTTTTGGGTCAGTTTTAGTGGATGAGTGGTTTATCTTCATCCATAATGTATTAATTCTTGAGCAACTTCTCCCCAGGTCCACATTTTCTTTTCCTGGGGTTTGCAATTAGGGGTCGCTATCCCTTC
The DNA here is from genome assembly GCF_015220075.1 of Falco rusticolus. Taxonomy (NCBI): domain Eukaryota; kingdom Metazoa; phylum Chordata; class Aves; order Falconiformes; family Falconidae; genus Falco; species Falco rusticolus. The sequence continues at coordinate 16,426,358 of NC_051209.1, read as the reverse complement.
TAATGCAGTGATAGCCATTTTGCTCTGAGACATTGCCTGTATTTTCTCCTGCAAATGAATATGCTTTTAAGGAGTAGGAGAGGCCCCTTACGAGAGGAGTCATTCATTCTGGGTCAAACCAGTATCATCACCGGGGATTCCTGTTTAGGTCTAAACTCCTGGTCATACATCATTTGCAGACATGCTGCCTTCTCTAGGTTTCTAATACCAGAAAAAGCTGCTTACAATAAGTTTTACAGTGACTTCTATTAAAACTGGGAGCATCGCAGAAGTTATTTAACCTGCAATCCAGTGACCACAAAGCATAACTCTTTCCTCACAAAACAATTAAGTATCTTAGACAGATTTCCTGACCTACAAATCATAAACAACTTGGGCAACTTTGTATGCCAGTGTTCTGGATTTCTGAGCAGGATCAAGCTGTCACATCAGCATTCATCACTTATGCCTCGGGTTGAAAGGGGAAGGAAAAACAAAACAAAACAAAGAAAAAAACAGAAACATGAGAAGAGGACATCAAAGGACGAGCTGTGAAAGAGAAAGTGTTATTGAAGTGCACTGCAGTTTTTCTCTTGGTAATGCATTCTCATTGCAAACCCTAAGCAAAGCAACATTGTGTGAATGTAGTATAATTTTTTTGCTTAACAATTATATGTGTATATGTTATATATATATTTATGGGTTTGTTGCTCATTAGAAATGCCTGACTTTTCTGAAAAGGCATTTAAAAGCCAAAAGAAGAGAAAGAAGAAAGTTGTAAAGTCGAGTACCTTACAAAATGTGCATTTCTTGAAAGAATAGAGAAGTGGCTGTTGTTACAGTCCCTTAGGGTTGTTCCAGCCCTGACATGTATGGTCGATGGGTTGCACTCCCTTTTCCAGTATGTTTCTTAAGAGTTGTGGGTGGACAGTGTTCTAGTCTAGAGCTTAACATGGAAGGAAAGAAAAAAGGAAAACCTTGCGTATGTATCCTGTCAGTTAAAAGGTGAAGGGATTTCTACCCATTTGGTATGAAATGCATTGCAGGCGCATGGTTGTTGAAGAATTCTGCAATGCAAGGTTTGTAAGGAAGATGCATCATAGGAATTTAGAAGAAGGCTTAGGTGGAGTGTGGGAACAATTAAACAAGACAGTTGAGAAAATCCTGTTAGATTTGAAATGCTGTTTATAGCAGTTTGGCTCTATAAATAAGTGAACTTCATATGAGGGTAAGGAAGGGAAAAAAAAAGTCTCACAGGAGTAACAAGGTACTAACTTTGATCCCCACAAATGAATTCTCTTAATGCTTATTTGGCATGGCCACTGTTAAACTCAGAGCTGAGATTATGCTGAGAAATGAGTTTTTGAACTCAAAAGAGAGAGTTATCAGCTTGCATTTAACAGCTTGATCTGAACTGTTAACTTCAGGGCTTCTTTATAGTCTCTTGGTCACTGCCTAGACAGCCTGGTCTGACTGGCTGAGGCAAGTTCTGTGTTTCCTTATCAGAAGAATCTAGGCTTTGATCACTGACTTTAGCAGTGAATACAAGAAGACGTTGTCTAATAACTTCAGTCTTTCCTCCTTTCTACCAGTATTGATGCCTTTGGCTTTAAAGTCAAGTCAAAAAGTGACCATTGACATCTGCAAATGACAGTAATTGTACAAGATGATATTACTTGTATTCTTAGGATAAGAGTAGGAAAATGCATAGTTTGCTACAGTCATTGGCTCTGTAGGAATAAAAATTGCTCATTCATAATTTTATTTTTATGGTCTATGAGCTGCAAAGACCATTTAAGGTCAACACTTCATACTGTATTAGGTAAACATTTAGGAGGTAAATACTTTTATCCAACTTTGCTGCAAGTGAAGAAATAGACCATGAAAACTCAAGAGAATGGGCTTGATGTTTTCATGCTATTATTTTTACTGAGCTAAAACTTCAATATTGGAGGTGTTCAGGGCCTCATATTTAATGTTCAAGCTTTGAAACATCACCAAAAGAAAATTGCATTGACACCACTATAAAAGAAAAGCATTATATAGTCTAAGGATTACATGTTCTGTCATTGTGCTACCAGAACAGTTTTTGTTATCACTAATGTTTATGTCAGGGAGAACTGGGAATCACAATGGCTGATGTTTATCCACAGCTCTGCCTCTGTCTTCCCATCTAACTATACCAAATTATTTAAGCTAAAGCTCCATAAACTGCTCCAGTGTTTTACTATGGATATCCCGATAATAAACATTGTATATGTCTGTCTGGCTGCAAAGAGTTGTTCCAAAGGTGACCTAAGTCACCTTACAGGTAATAAAGGACTGGCTCCTGACAATGACTGATTAACACAGTGGAAGAAGAAGTGCTGGTACTTCAGAGGAATACTGTTATTCAGAAACAGTGTCTCTGTGATGAGTCTTTGACAAGTTAATTGTACTCATTCCTGCTTTTGCCCTCACAATAGCACATTCTCTTAACACCTGAATGCTCCTAACTGTAAAGCAAGAATATGTATTCCCATCACTCACAAGACTGTTGGGCTGCTTAATAATTAACTGGAATAAACACATGAAAATTCTCACATTCTTTTCATGCAAAATGTCTCTATTTCAGCTTCCATTGCTGGGATGTTTTAGATACTTTCATGGACTTTTGATGTAAATATGATAAAGCAGCAACCAGAAAATACTCTTCACAGGGTGCAGGAGAAAATGAACATTAAAAGACTGAAAGTTTTGCTTTTGATGTTTAAATGATTTGTAGTGGCAACCTCAACTGTGCTTTAATGAAAATTTTACCCAATTAATTTCCTTTTTTCTTATTTTTGCTATGCTTTAAAAATACATGCTCAAATTTTGATTGGTTTTTCATTTTCTTTTCTGAAGTCCCTGTTGTGTTTTCTACACTATGAACTGCAGAAATGTTGCTGCAGTAAATTCCTTTTGTTTTGCCTTGTACAAATTTGCCTTCCTTCTCCCCACTTAAATACGTACAAGATTTTTTTCAGAGGATGAATAGGGAGAGTAAATATATATAATGATGTTTTGTGTTACTGATGAGAAATGGTCATGCCCTCACATTAGACAGGGTGAGAACAGAGTAAACTGATAAAACAACAGACAATATAGGCAATATTTAAACCACAAGGTCTTGATTCTTGGTTCCTGCTTTCTTGGAGTATACACAGTAACAGACTCTGAAGGGGTGAAGGACCTTGTTGTCTCCAAACCACTTTGATGTCACTTTCTGAACTGCTCCTTGGAAAAAATAAATAGATCTTTAGATAAAGGGTGTGTACAAACAGGGAATAAATACCTCTGTACCCTGGTATGGTCTTCAGATCATAGCCGAGGATCCTTCACACTGTCTTATTCCACCTGGTATTTTTAATGGATTCCTCAGTAGCAGAGCTAAAAGTTTTTCTTCTTGTCTCTGTAAAAGACCCCAAGAGTGTAGAGTATTCAGGGAAAAGGAAATAGACAAAATCCCTGTAGGGACTTTAAGGCTTGATTTATGAAGTCAGTAGATTAAAATAACCAAATATGTACACATGAACTAAACAGGGTCTAGGGGACAGCAGGATAATATTCTGAAAATACCCAAAATGGTGCAAAATACGTTGAGTGAGAGGGATTACTCATGGGTCACAAAAAGAATAAAAAGTGATGGGATGAGATTAAAGAAGTGGACATTTCCACTTGATAAAGTCTATTTATGATGTGCAGCAATCTTCCAGTGAACAGAGTGAAGGCAGCTATTCTGATTCATTTATAGATAGGCTTAAGAATATAATAATAAAATAGTTGTAAATCTCTTCATTTCCTGAGTTAGAAGGAAAACTGGCACGATCTCCTAGTGGAACAGGTATTTTACCTCTCCAATGCCTACATTTCTATCACTCATGGTCCCTTTCAATTATCAAAGCATCACGTGCTCATTTCAGCAACATGACTTCCATAAATGTCAAAGGGAGACTCAAGATTAAAAACCCCAGGCATCACTTTAAAAATGCAGGAATTAAAATGATGTATCATTTCACCACCAGAGAAACCAGTTCCCCAAATATGAGACCCCTTTGCATTCTCCTTCAACAGGGCTACCCTTGCTTATCCACAGCACCCAAAAATAAATACTTAGGCTAGACTGCAATTAACCAAGAGCTTTCTTTCAGAAGAAGGTGAAAAAAAGAAAAGTAGAGACATGTTTTTAACCATTAAAGAAATTAAAGTCTTGACTTTTCCAGGGAGACCATGATATAAGGGCTAATCAGCACCACGGTCCTACACATTATCTAAGAAATTAGAAATTACTGGCTACTAAACCTAGCTCTTGGAAACTCCAGGGGGAATCTCTGCAAGGCCCCTGATAACTTTGGAGTCTAGGCTTGAATGTTGTTCTCATCTTAATTAGAAATTCATCATGTGTGCATTCATGTATGTGTTTGCATTTGTATATATGTTTATTGCTGTATGTGAACATACTTACACACATACTTTGTCTCCATATGGGTGCACACACATTACAGAATATATAACTCTTCACTCTAATTGCCTGTTTTTTTCCTTGTAATGTTTAGCAGACTATACTTTCTACACTCTATTTTTCTTTTGTTGTGTTTGCAAAGACTTACAAATGCCCTATTTGCTTTTTTTTTATCTCATTACATTATTCAGTGGGTTTTGGTACACATATATTCAGAAACATCAGCAAATAACTTACTTCCAAAGAGATTTAAGAAAAGCAAATGTATTTGTTAAAGAAGGAAGCATAAGACTGACTCAAAGCATAAGCAAAATGGTTGCTTAGGGCAAAAGTTTACCAAAGATTCTAATATGACTACTCCCACTATTTCACTAATACCAAAAGTCACTGCGATCTCCATACCTGCAGCTGTCAACAAAGAAAATTAAGCTTACAGCTAAGGTAGTAGGAGCATTTGAAGAACAGTTCATTGCCAAGGCTGGTCATCAGCTCACTGTTGCCTGTCTGAGTTCTGGGTAATCCCTTGGAAATGTTTGATGCTCTCCTATTAATACTGAGGGGAAATGTAAAGTGTGTCTACCTTAAGGATTTGGTGAGCTAGTGATATGAATGCACTTTGTGTCAGTACTTGGATTCTTGCTGTAGAAAGCTGAGAGTGCTACTAGTGTGCTCTGAGCTGATTCCCTCCAGGGGAACCAAAGTTGTCAACAAGGTACTCACCAGAGCACTGTCCAGAGTTCACCTCTTGCAATATGGTTGTTTAGATCCCCAACAGTTCTCTGTCTGTGGCTTGTGCAGCATGTAAATGGGGCTTTTACTTGGACCTGGCATGAGTTTCATTGCTGGTAAACTCACAGTACGGACACATGATCTCGGAGCCATAATGGAATGGAAGTTCTGATTGGATATGGGAAAAATCTTTCTGTTATGAGAGTGGTCAAACACTTGAAAAGGTTCCCAAAAGTTTTGTGGGCTCTCTGTCCTTTAATGATATTCAAAGTTTACCAAACAGAGTCCTAAGCAGCTTAAGCTGGCTCTTCTTTGAGTGAGAGGTTGGACAAGATGATTTCCAGCTATCTCTGTAGCTTAAACTGCCTCATGATTCTTTGATTTGTTAGCAATGGCAGAAAATAAATATTTATGGATCCATAAGCAGATGGAGCTGAAAATGAACACAGAAATTGCCAGTTTGCATGTGCCCAGCACTGTTTTCTGGCACTGAGGCCAACTGGCACGGAAAAGGCTATGTCCATATTATTAAATGCTTTTCACCTTCAAAAGAAGGTGGATGTATGAAAACTGCTCCCTGTCTTGTGCTAAGCCCAAAGAATATCTGGAAATTGGGATATCTCAAGTCAGATGGTTCAAAAGTGTATTGGGGACCACTATTATAATTTAGTTTTACAGCCAATTGACTTCTAGTATCCAGAAATATTCCATGTAACTTTAATTTATTAGAAATGGTGTAGCCATGACACCAGAGACCTTTATACACCCAAAGCAAATGTAGAAAAATATTTACATTCCTGAGAATTATGCCAGGTAAGATATCTGGAGTGCTAGTCTTTCTGGCATAGTTTTTGTTTGATTATCTGTTTTGGTTGGTTGGTGGTTTGTTTTGTTTTGTTTTTTTCAAAAGAACCACCCATCTTGAAACTGTTATGTTCCATGTGTTTTCACACTGCAACTGTAACCTACAACTACGTGGTAGTACATGTACCTGATGCTTTTAAAGACATATATAAGATAATGTTTATACATAGGCTTGTTCTGTTGTATTAGTACAATTGCTGTATATGGGAGGAGGGTGACTGTAAAACAAAAACTTTTCTGTCAGGGATGGAAGAGAAGGAGCAGAATTGAGACTGGGCAGAGAGCTATGTGCAAGTATTTCATATTCAGAGAGGGTCACTTTTTAAACAGTGTTGGGGTTTTTTTCCACATACCTGAGGGCATTTTCATTTTTGTAGTTCTCACCATTCGTTTCCCCCATTATAAGTTTTGGGTTTGGAGGGGGTGTTATTTTCTTTTTCCCAGAAGAAATACTTTTTGGTTTGCTCTAAGTTTACCAATTCTCAAACAGAAATATGGTTTTGTCTGGGTAATTTTTTTTCTTGGCTTTTATGTTCTTACTTCATCTTTCAGTGTAACTTTGGAGATCTGATTAAAAAGTGAGAAAATTGAGTAACTGGGAGGAAAGCAGTGGAAAATTATGAAAAATGTAAAATTTACTGAACTTCAACTTTCTATGTTTCTCACCCTTCTGGCTCAGTCTCATTTTACAAACCTCTTCTATAAAAGAAAAAGCATTTATAAATGTGCCCATAAGAAAATAGACTAAATCAGCTGCTTGATATAAGTGACTGTATACAGAGAATTCCGCACTGAATGTAACATACTATTTTAATTATAATTAGTGATTGCAGAAAGCACTGCATTGCACCATTCAGAGCAGTGAATTATTTAATTTATCCACAAAATATGTTTCTTTCTAGTCAGCACCTATGAAATGTAGCCATAGCTATCAGCATTGCTTCAGCAATTTACTTCAGTGAAGGGCAAGTTCAGATGCCTCGACACTTCTCCAGAGGAACTTGCCTCTTTTGGCATGGATTGAAGGCCACTGAAGAGGTTTTGTATCTATCAGAGAGGCTTCATTACTACTGATCTGTGCTAGATTTCAACAAGTGACCTCAGGGTGACTGCAAGCTATCACTCTACTGAGCCTTGCTTTCAATAAGGATTTTTCATACTGAAATTAAACCAGGTTACCTCATGAATGAACATAACGTGAAACAAAAAGTAAGCATAAGAAAAAAAACAAACAACTGTGAGTTTGTGTTGTATTTTTTTTTAAAGGATGTGCTAATTTTCAGTTATTTTATACCAGCACAAGCAGGGTGTTGCTCCAATAGACCCAACAAAATTTCTTTGGATCTGTACCCCATGTAAATGAGGTCAGAGTTTTGCCTGCAGATTGATAAATTAATAGAAGTAATGGAAAATCCAAGTGCTGGCTGGTGCTTTTCTCAATGGTGATCCATAGATGCTAAAACATACAGAATATTAAATATGGAATGGATTTTCTAAATAGACTACACAGAGGACAGCTTAAACAATTCACTGATCCAAAGGGCGCACATTCAACCAAAACAAACCAAAACAAACCAAACCAAAACAAACCAAAACAAAGGAAATCCTATATATCCTAATGCCAAGGCCATTAATGTAGGGAAACAATAAGTTAACTCCCTGACATTCTTCACTGGGAGACTGAAAAGTTTTTTTTTCCAAAAGAAAGAAATAAGAAGGATATATTCATTACATTGTTGAAGGAAAAGTCATACAGCAGAAAGTAGAGGTAGTATGGCTGATGAACAAACAGCAAAGGAGATGCCTAACATTTTTTTTCTCCTAACCAGGACATTGTTTCTATTTATCCTTTCCTTAAGGGCATAAAAAGAACAATAGAAATTCTTACAACCAAAAAATCAGAAGTAGACAAACAAACCCCCACAAATTTGCTATTAACTCTGTTACTGTATCATACTTTGACAATATTATACAGACTTTAGAAAGACAGCCTGGGATAAGTTCATAACCTCCCCTTCAGAATCAATCTGAATAGCCACTAAAATAAGAGAACATTACAGTGTCATAACAATGACTTTATGAAAGGGATTACACAGTATGAGCAGTCATAACTCCATCTCATAGGGAATGACAGTTTCAATCTTTCAGAAGTAGAAGTAGTAATGCGGAAGTAACACTTGGGTATTGCAACATACAGAAATAACACTAAAAGGGAAATGTATCTTGAGGATAGGTGGCAAGTTATCCATGATCTAAAGCTTATAAAAGTAGTTCTCAAGTATAATGCATGCATTGTCTTTATCTGTTCTGAACCAGCATTAAAAAGGCAGGCAAAACCAGCTGATAGTCCACTCTGTAGAATTTCTTATACCCATCTACTATATGCGCTGAGTATGCAATGGCTGTATATTCACGCTGGATTTCTTTACGGAATTTTACACTAATGTTCACAAAGACTGTTTCATCTTAAAAGAGCTGCAGGTGTACGTGCACACGTTGGATAGTAATAAATACTTTCACACTCAACGCAAAGATTTTATTTAGCGTCTTTTTATGTAAAGTGCCCATGAGGGCTAAATCTTGTCTTCTGGTTTTTTTCAGCAACTGTGATAAGCTGCCATGGTGGATGGTAAGCCAAAGATAGTTTCAGCAATACTTATCAAGATTAGTAATAGTCAATAATACACTTACTTTGCAGAACTAAACACATCTCTTGGCTATTCCAGGGCTTGACAAAACAACTCTCTAGATGAAAGATGTAAACAACTAGACTACAGAAGATTAGGGCAGGAAGCATTTGCCTTACCAAAGTAAAGTTTGAGTCCAGGTTTAGTCCAAGTTTGAGTTCCTTGATGGATGTCAGACAACTGCTTCATGCCTTCAAATAGTAATAAAAATGAATTAATCAAAATATGTTAAATGAACTCCATTGAGTGTCAAATAAACCAGCCTTCTGAAGGAGCAATGGGTTGCAGCAAACAGTATATCATTCCTGCATCCAAATAAATGAATCCAAGGTCAGATCAAGAGTTTGGGCCTGATTTTAATAATTCTCCATAGAATTGGTCTAAACTAATACAGATACCCTGTTTAGCTCTCTAAGCATAACATGATAAAATCAGAGGAGATGGAGCCATCCTGGTTAGACAAGAGTTTGAGACCAAAACGCCTTGACAGTTGCCAAAGGGATCTGAACACAGCATGAAATTTCATCTTTTGGGGACACAAAAAGAAAGCTCTTTCTGTGCTCAGCATTTTAGCTTTCCCTACCGAAACAAAAAATAAGCCCCATGCAATTACTCAGAATTATGTTCAACATGAACAGTTGGAGGGAGAGTAAAAAAAAGCTTCTTCACAAGTATCTAAAACTCTTGGTGAGATTGTTAGCACAGGTTCCATAGTTTGTTCTATCAAAACAAATAATGCACCTCAATTTTGTCTGGGCACCCATCTCCCTGCCTAGCTAGATATTAGTGCAAGATTATCACAACCTGTCTGTTTAGGTTTTGGGAAATGGACACAAAAGGACAGGTATGTAACTGTTTTCCTTCTGCATTATATCCACAGGCACTTCAAGGCTTCTTCTGCTGGATGAAGATACGGCAGAAGAAAAAGCAATGAAGAATCTCTAAACAAGCAACCCCTAAGGATGGAAGTAAAATGAAACAACAGAGGAAAATCAAAGACTGTCATGTAAGTCAGGTAATGAGAATGATTTGGAGGTATTATTTCTTCTGCTTCTGTAAAAACTCACACCAAATATTAGAGTGATTATTTATAATTTTCATTATACTGATGGTATAGGATATGACTGAAAGTCTTTTTGTGCTGAGTACTTTTGAGCATATAGGTCAGATTCATCTCTCTCAGTTTTGAAACTCTGAAGTCATCTGACCTATTTTAACAAGCCATTTTAGGATGAAATGAACAGCCCTGAGGAATAAGCAAAAGTGCTTATATCTCTCCTTTACTTATAAAAGGGGTTTGGAATGACTAGTTCATACTGAAATGTCTAACTTAGGTGCCTTAACCTAAGTAAGACTAATTCTTCCCATTCTTTTCAACTAAGTTTATCACTCTGAAAAATAGGCACCTCATCTAAGCTAGCTGCTTAAATTCCCTCCATAGCCAGTGAAGAAAAATAAGTACCTCCTGAGGGAAATTCTTTCCACATTACTTGGACATCTTTCTTTTGAGAGCATGAGCCCTCCTTCAGAAGTGTTTCTAGCCACAGAAGCAGCCAAGGTGGCTGGCTAAGGGCCTTCTAACTTTCGGGTGAAGTGGGTGCCATAGATTAGAATCTTCCTGAAAGCACAGTGTCTTTTCCAAAGACATTGTAATTATATATACAAAATAATAAAGTTGAGGACGTTTACTGTTGACTTCAATAGAGAATGGATTTCACTCTAATGGCTGATTATAAGACAGATAGGGAAACATAAAGTAAGAGTGAAAGAACAATAAAAGCGAGTGAGAGAGAAAATATGAGATAACTTCTCCAAATCCTGTGAGAAATAAACACATTTACAACTATTTTATGCACAGTTAAATTGTGATACAACTAAGTTTAGTTCCAAAAACTGAGCCAGAGTGAGAGACCCAGTAATGGGCCCCAGAAATTCACAAATGACTGCATATTGGCTGTGAGTTGAAGAGGACTCCATCTTGTGAGAGTTATAGCCCACAGGAATGACTTCTGGAAAATGTCTGAATTTGAAAATATTCAGGGGAAAGAAAAAAGATCATGAATGATAAGATTACTGGCTGACAGAAATCAGCAAATGGGTGCTCTTAGTTCAGTTCATCTATCCAAATTAACACTAATTCTAGCCTCAAGTCTCATTTAGCTTTTTTTTTTAATTCACTGTTAAATTCTGATATTGTATTGATAAAAGTTACTTCAGTACTTTTTTTTTTAATTCAGGCAGATGAGATTTAGATTATTCCTTTTTAATCTTTATTTTTTCTCCTTTATTTCCCCTCCATTGAATCATTCTAGCAAGCTTCTTACTGAAATCCAAACAAAATAGCTGTTCCATTCTCATGATGAGACAGTGCATGTTTTTTTGGAGTTAAAAATCTAACAAGGTGGTTAGGCATGGGACTGTCTTTGCTTCTTCTACAGCTTGAAAGAGAGAGGTGTGCTGCAGTTTTCCCCACACGTACGTATTAGCTACCTCTTTCTTCTCTTTTTTACTTAAAATTCAGACCAGTGCAGGTTTGAGAGAAAGATATGATTTGAAGCCAGCAAGACTCACCCCTCAGGAATTTTACATACTGCAATATGAATGAAAAGCTAGGCTGATGAATGACAGTCACACACAGGAATCACGCAAACAGCATCTATACGTTTGCATGTGAATACACACACATAATGCCAGTCACTGTTAAAGAGGAGGCATGATTCTGTTGTAGTTCATCTTCTTAGAGTAAAAACTCATGACACAGCTTTACTTTTTGTGTCTTCCACATTATCTCTATAAATCTGCTGAAATGAGTGACACTGTAACACTGTAGAGTAAGTAACATTCCTACCATTAAATTTTGGTAATGACTTGATAAATCTCTGATAAAATACAGCTATGTCCCCAAAAAATGGTGTTGGCTTAAAAAAATCTCTAATCTTTCCTCCATTTGTCTTTCTGTATTATTTGAATATATATTTAAAGATGTCGATTTTTTTTCTTTTTTTTTTTTTTCTCTGTGTTTTGGAGAATTTAAGTAATGGCTTGCTCATTATGATCACAGAACATTTTTCTGTGCTGTGATACTTCAGTCAAAAGATGAAACTGATGAGATTTTGTGTAATTGCTTTATTCCAAGAGCTGGAGCTTAGAAATACAAACAAACGATGAAAAAAACCCAACAAACCAACAACCCAAAAAACTAAAAAAAAACCCAACACAACAACAAACCCACCACCCTCCAAGTATTGCAAACTTGAAATAAAATGCTGACAGTTGATAACAAATTCTCAGCAAAGTCAAAGCAATGTTTGCTTAGAGAACGTAAGGTCAGCTCTGTAGGCTTGGAACATGTCTCCCATCAGTGTAAACTGACACAGCTCCACCAAAGTCAATTTACACTAAATGAAATCTCCTTCCTTCTTTATTTTGCTATATCTATCTTTGTGTTGTGGTGTCGCTGCCTACAGAGCCCAGTGGTGAGAAACAGCAGGAGTCACCTTATAGAGGCTTCTGTGTTATTTGCAGCTGCATGTCAAGCACCTTTGGAGGTCTGAAACAACAGCCCACTACTACAGGTCATTTGTACTTCTTTCTGTATCAGTCATGAATTCCAACAAAATTTTCTGCTGTGCAAGTCAATAATAATAAAAAAAGGGGAGAGGGCAGTTTTAATTTCTCTGCTGTATAGGTAATATGCCTAAACCCAGGCCACTAGAGTTGGTTGGAAAAAGGAAGGAAAGGTTTTTTCAAATATTTCCAAAGCTCATCTTGTGGTAGGACATAATTTAGGCAGATAAAGCCAAACACTTCCTTGAAGCTCTTTCCAATGTAAGTAGTTATATATTTAAAGCAGTTTGCAGCTAGTATTTTTTTCCTTTTTTGCTCATCTTTGATAAAACCATATTTGTTTTACTTAGAAATTAATGTTATAAACTGCTTTGCTTTCTTCCCTTTTCCTTTCCCCTTCTGATTTCTCTTTCCAATTCTGCTTTCCCTTTCACCTTTTTTCTCCTTTCCCTGTTAAAATCAGAATCTTGTTTTATGGGCAAAGAAGAAACACGACATATATGAAGATACAAATTTATTGTTACTATAATTCATAAATATGAAATTATAATAGTCTAATCCAAGAATCAGCATTAGTCAACATCACATAATTTCTCACCTTGCTATTTCATGCGCCCTTCCTGTAGTCCTCTGTTTCCCAAGGCTGATGGCTTCTTTCTGGTGGTGGTAGTGGTGGTGCCAAGGGATTAAAGTGAGTTGTCAGCATCTGGAGTCCTTGGCTAGGAAGAAGATCATGCAGATGTTGATGGTTTCTTCCTCCTCTCTCTAGGATCACCTGGGGTCATTTTTACATGTTTCTGAACATGCTTTTGCACCTTGCTCTTTCTTCATTGGTTTGCACTCCCATGTTACACCCAAGTGTACTATATACATGATCCTTTTTATGAATGTTAGACAGTATTTCTTTGTCCTGTTTGTTACTCCTAAAACTAGTTTCATCCAGCTTCAGGTCTGTGTTTCTTTAACTGAACATGGATGAATTGTTTATGCCTGTGACACACCTATTATCATCCTGTACCTGCCCTCCTCTGCACTGCATTTCATGTTCCCACTTCTCAAGGCTTCTGCTATGACACCAAGTCTGTATTTCTGTGCACTATGTCATTGTGTTAGAGCCACAAATAACTATTTCTATGCAGAATAGCTTATTGCTGCCATTTCTATATAGCTCTGGTTTTACCACACAAAGATAAACAAAATTAAAACAAACCAGTCATAGTCACCTGGTAATTAGAAAAATTGCATTTACAGATAAACCAGATGACACAAAGCTGTAGGCAGGTCAAGTAAAATTCAGCCAGTGCAATCCTGGCAAGAGACAGACCTGAGCCCTTGTAAACTCATAACAGAGCCTACGGCCTGCTATTACCAATGGCCATAGGATATTAAAGGGTTAAAGAGTAATACCCCTTCTTCTAATTTTTTTTTATTCTTACTCCTCCTTCATAATTCCCTTTCTGTCCTCTGTATCTTCCAGTTGGTTTTCCTTTCCTCTTGTTTCCCTTCCCCCTTTCTTCTACATTTCCCCTTTTTGAATTTACTTCTCCTTTACCTCTAAGCCTGGGTCTTAGAACGAATTACTGTACTGTAACATTTACATTCCAGCAAGCTCTACTCATATCTTCTATGCTGCTCTTAAACCTCCATATCACTCTCTAGCTTCCCAAAAGCAGCCTGCTACAAAGGCAATGGGTTTAAAATATAGGATACACATTCACAAGGAATCAACATGTATTATATTGGCATTTCCTTTCTTTTTTACATCAAAGAAGAAATAAAGGTGAGTAGATTTGCTAAATAGTTCTCTACCTTTTTAAAGTCCTGCAGTGAAAAATGCTGTTTCTCTAAGAAAAATTGAAAGCCAAATCTTGGGATACAGGCTAGTTTCTCAAATACCCTATCTCTGGTCAATAGGGAATGGATTTTATGGGTAATTAAGAACATCTGCAGGAAAGTTGATCAGTCTCCCACGGCTTTTTTTAGGAATATTACTTTGAGTAGCCTAAAAATTATGTAAAGATAGGACTTAGTCCATGCCATGACCAGAGAACATGAAGGGAACTATTTAAGGCCCTCTGAACACTGAACACGGTGTAGGCAGACTGGAAGATGAGATCATAAACCTGTTAAAATTTGTGTAAGTAGAAATGAAGGATACTGAATAAAATGAAGTTGTATTTCATAAAATATTGCAAAATAGAAAAGATCAAATTTGGTTGTACACACACTGTTACATATACAGAAAGATCTTCATGATGAAAGTGTCAGACAATTTTTTAATAATGTTGCAGGGACATCTGAAGTTTGATGATAAAACCAGTGACATACTCATAATTTTTGATTAGTTATAACTTAAATGCAAACTTGTCTTCTGGACTCAGAGTTGTTCTTCCACTTTACAGATCAAAGGAAAATTTCCCAGAGAGTATACTTGTTGATGATTTCAGGATAGCTTTATAAGTATTTAAATTTTAAAATTTTCGAGTATTATGAGTATTAAATATTTGACCAGGCTATATGTAACAGACTTGGAGTTTTGTGTACGTTTTTTTTTTTAAATATATATGTAGGCATTGTTCTGCGTGATATTGATAATCAGCTCTAAAATTTTGATTTTTAGCTACAGGTAAATCTACTGAGCGTCTGCATTAATTGGAAGCACAAACGAGGGAAGCTAAGAGTTTGAAGAGGGACTGGAAAGTAGAAAGTAATACCAAACTGTATTGAATAAATTTGCAGACTACTTGTTACGAGCTATTTCAATTCTACCTTTAAAATCAGTCATCTAAGTTTTTCTTATTTTACTCCCAGCTACACTAGCATGAGAGAGAGATTGCCTTCAGGGTGATCATACTATGGAATACGGTCAGCTGAAACTTATTTGTAGTGGGAAAAGTCCTGTATTTGTGCGTCACTGTCTTGCAATTTCTAGATCCTTTATCTATACTTTAGAGTTCCTCTGTTCAGCTCAAGCACAATGAAAAGCCAATTCTACTTTTCTTAAAAACTGAAGTAAGGAATACTACCAAATACTCACCTTTAAACAAACCCAGATGTAGTTTCACTTTGAAAAAATTTATTGAAGTCTTTAATTTATTTTTCCAGCATTTTTTTTAAATTTCTGTGAAATATACATGTAAATTCATCAACATAATAAGCCATAGGGCCAGTAGTCAATCTTCCTGGTAACACCAGATTAAGTCTATTGGTCAGTGTCAAGAACAAGTCTATTTATGGCACCCAACATAGATCCAAATGTCATAAAATGAACATAACAACATAATTCTTCAACTGTACATTCCACATGTCATTCTTACCAATTATACAAGCATATTATCACAACCTTCTGTTGTGACCACAGTGCAAATATCAAGCAGTGATTGTCATGTAAATCTATCCTCAAAATTTTAATTCTGCACACCTGTGTAGACCCAATGTCTTGCAATAGGTTTATTTTCAATGGAGCTATCTGCTAGTCTATGACTCAGAGAGTTCTTCACCACTTGTAGTTTTAAATAAACTGTTCATAAATTTTTCAGAGCAGGAAAATCACTGCATCTGATGTCCCTGGCTAGACTGTAGTTTGATTATAATAATCTCACCCTTTTTTCCCAGATATCGACTGCCTTTTCTGTCAAATTCCATTTAGATTTTCAAATTACCATTTCTATCCCCATTTTCAGGAGGGGAGGGAAAAAAAAAAAAAAAGCTTCAGTCCTCAAAAAAGTGTAGTTTGCTTTCCATTATCTTAGAAAGTTCAAGAGATACTGCTTCTCCCTACAAAAATTCACTAACTTACATCATCAGACTATCACTGATATAGCAGTATAATTATGACTGCCACATCCTCCTACACTGTTTCAGCTCAATATTCTTCTTCTCACCCCATCTGCAGCATTCCTGCATACACTTAAACATTTACTTCATTTGTCCTCAGGGCTTATAGGCTGAAGTGATCCCTGTTTAATTTATTGCTTATATACACCAGGTATGAACATGTTCTTTTCTTTTTTGTTTTAGGGTTGAGAGAAAGTGAGATAGTGAGAGCTGTGAATGTGTATGAAATAGAAAAGTGGTGGGGAAATCCCAAAACAAACCCCAACAAACCAAACCAACCAACAACAAAAAAAAAACCAACAAAAAAACCCCTCACCAACTACCCCCCCACCCCGCCTTGCAAATCCTACAGTGCAGTGAATTCTGAATGTTCGACATACCTGTTTACTCTGTATTAGGCTGAAAAACTCTAAATATTGCATTCAGAAATTTTGGGCTATGCTGATTTCTGAAACCTCTACTGGTTTCATTCTGCTCACAATATTAACAGATTTAGCCCCGAGTTTTTTAAAGCTTTGTAGAAATGTGTTTAAAAGATGACATTTTCTGCAGTCACACACCCACAGTCACCACCTGGGATTTATCATGCCCTACTATCGTGCCTTTTGCTGCCATCAAGAAAGAAATGGGTGGAGAAAGATTTCATTATGGTTAGTTTTTCTCTACAGCAGGGGTACTCAAACTACGGCCCGTGGGCTGGATACGGCCCCTCAGGGTCCTCAATCCGGCCCCCGGTATTTACAGAAACCCCCTGCCCCTCCCCCACCGGGGGTTGTGGGGGGAAACCAAGCAGCCACAGATGACTGCCTGCCACTTCATCCGCGTGCCAGACCCCTGCTTAAAAAGTTTGAGGACCCCTGCTCTACAGGCATGATACTTCTGATAACAGAAGTGAAAGTGTCCTCCATTTCATCAGTGGCCTGATAAAACCCTTGTCATCTGCAGTTTTCCTTTCAGAATTTTTTCTTATTTGGTAGCATTTCATCTAAATCATCACTCTTTGGGCAGTCCTGTGTGAATCATAATCTGCTCTGATACCACTATCAGTGGAAATCGTGCTGTCAACATTCATGTCAATGCTGAGGTTGTAATTTCTCAACAAAAATGTTCCTCGTTTGATATAACACTGCTCGACCTGGCTCCTGCTTCGTGCTGTCTCACTGACAGTCCTATGCTACCCATGCATGTGGGAGGTTTAGAAGTCATAGCATTGTCCATGCCACAATTATTGGATGTGGCAACAGGTCTTATGCTTATTTAAAAGAACAGCATTACACCTGACAGTACTTTCAAATAAGAGGATAAAATCCACTAATACTAGAGATGTATTGGGAGGAGGGGAGAGGAATGGCATTGCTCAATTATCAAATCTCCATTCCAAATTTTAAGGCAAATATGCACTTGAAATTAAGTCTGTAGAGGTCATTCCTGTGTATCTTATAACTAGCATATAATTTCCCTATATTTTAAAGCAAATTAAAATACTTCCACAATAAAAAAAATCTAAACCCCTGTCTCCAGAATTACATCTTGACAAAAGCAGAGATCAGAAAGATCAAGAATACTACCAACAGACTATTTTCTAACCTTCAACATTGTTCTTCCCTCTAAGTGCCAGAACAAGAAATTCATAAATATATTTGCAAATTTCACATAAAGTTTTAATATAAATTAACTACGAAATCCCAGAATTAAAATGTAAAGTGGAACAAATGCAGAAAATGTCTACTTAGAAGGTCAAGGGAATGAAGAAGCTTTCTTAGCAGTCTAGAAAGCTTGGTTTGTTGAGCCTTTCAAAATGAAAGGGATACCAGAGAGGATTTGAATGCTGTCTAAAGAAACATCAGGGAAGTTTTAATGGGAACATGAGAGAAGGAAAAGGCCTGTTTAAGCTAACAAGCAATGTTTGCACAAGACAAAATGGTTATAAAGAGGTGAAAATAAATTTAAATGAGAAAGTGGAAGAATATTCTCACTCATTAGAGAAACTATGTTTTGTACAAACCTAGCAGCCAGAGAACTGGGAGCAAAAAATCCTGATCTATTTTGATATGGAAAGTGAAAGAGTCTATACTACATACTATCTGCCACAGCAGAGCACTTTAGGACTTCACGTCTCCTCCCATTTCTATCATTATTTAAAGAGGAGGGGAAAATTCACCAGTCTGTTTATTCATCTGTGTTTTGAAAATTGTGTTTGCTGTAGTAAGCAAATTGAATATATAGTTAAGTTACACAACACTTCTTCAAAATATTTAGTGCTCCCGTGGGTGGCATGGATTTCTGCCCTAGTACAAGAACAAATGAAACACAGATATAAAGGCAAAAGAGGTGTGCTTGCAAAGGCAGAATATATCTAGTAGAAGTTCAAATCCAGTAATTTTCACTGATTGGTTCCAGTTTTGAAGTCTGGGTTGTTTTGTTTTGTTTTGATTTTTTGTTGGGTTTGTTTTGATTTTTGTTGGTGGTTTTTGTTTGTTTGTTTTGTAAATTAGACAAGCTCAGAGTAAAGGGAAGAAACATTTTATCTTTTACAACATGCTGAGTAATAAAATTATGTAATTCCCTGTTTATTACAGTAGAATGAATCTTTGTTGTAAGGACTATTTGAAGAATATTTTGAAGAAATTATGAAACAGTCTACATAATAGCTAAAAGACAAACTTCTTGACTTCATCTGAACTTACCTTTTCTTACACCAAATAGCATCCCTCTACTAGCTGTACACAAATTCTAAAAAGACAGCAGGTAAACTCTGTAAGTAAACAGTAGACTGTTTAATCTTTGTATATCATATCCCAGAATCTTTGTATTACTTTAATCGTCTCAGTTTTTCAGGGTCAAACTGGAGTCCTTACTTGATGTCTAGAACAATTAACTTGGTAGACAAATATTCAATATAGGAAGTGTCCTTAACTTTAGGAGGCCCTGCTTTCATGCACATACCAGTAAATCTTGAAACACTTCTTGACCAGAATTCTAAATTTGTGGCAAAATTTACCAGATGGTTTTATAGATTATGTATGTCTCCTTTGCATACAAAATTTTTGAATTCTTTTGTTTTGGAAAAAAACAGGTGCCATGTTGTAAACATTAAAGAGCCATTAATATATTTCACAGTCTTAATTGGTTTAGGATAATTACAGGTTCTCATTTACTTCCCCGCCTCTCCATTTAAAATGCTGATGCAAGCTTCACCTGGATAAAATGTTGGTCCATTTAGTCCTGGGTCATCAGTTGATGTCAGGTCATCAATTTCTTCCACAGTGGTTCTGCAGGATTATGGAGCTCTCTGTTTCAATAATCTTATGGGCAGCACATACCGATCCATTTCAGACTTTAGCTTCCCTTATAGAAGTCTCTGTCTCTGAAAAGTTAGCCTTATATTCTCTGAGAATAAAGTATACAGGTTATGGTGACTGCATTCTTTACACAAGATATAGTATGACGTGCTACAGGCTTCAGTTCGCTGGCTTGACTTGGCTTGCCCTGTATCTCAGGAGAATCAGTACACTGGTTTATCAATGACTGTCAACTATATCTTAGATATGATTTTTAACAGCTTTCTGCATTTTAATATTGCCTCAGAATGATAGTATTTGCAACATTTGGCCACATTGTTCCAGTCTACTGTGCCTAATTATCTATATTACTAGGATTACATAGCAGGTGGATACATAGACTATGAAGAATCAATTTTTTTTGCAAATATGTCTGACAGTTTTTTTCTTTGTAAAGTCTGAGAGGCTTTGGATGTGATACTACAGTTCCAGATACCTTACACTCCTATGGTGATTTTGTCATGTCGTATTATGTTTTCATTTTATTATTATTATTTTTTAGATATAGATTAAATTATTTCCTTAAGAAAGAAGGTATTTGCAAATATGATTCCAATATTTATATGATTCCCCTCCCCCCCCCATATCCCTCCCTAAAGCTTTTGATATGCTTGCCATTTTCAAGTAAATTTGATAAGGAAATTTAGATCTAAAAATTAATCTCTAGAATTTCACAGAAATTAAATGTCTGGATAGAAAACATAAAAGCCCTATAGAAGTGCCACTGGATATAACTTCATGTCTTTGTAAACAATAGAGAACCTACAGAGAAGAAAGCTCTGTAAATCCCACAGTTGTCTCTCTGGTAAATTGCCTCTTAATAAACGAGATTGGCCATACAGGATGCATTGCCATACTGTACGGCACTGCCATTTCTGTTATCTCTCCTTTGCAACTTCAGGAAAGAGACACGAGCATCACCTGATCCCAGGTGAGGCTGCTGCTGTCCAGCCACATCTGGCACATGATGGGCGTGGACCAAGAGGAAGGTTCTGATGCTGTGCTCCAAATGAGTAAAATACGTGCCTCTGTAGGAGGGAAAGGGAGTGAGACAGGAGACAATTAGATGAGCCTCACTTCTTTCTGCAGGTGAGACCTCATATATCTGCCTTATGGTGTACATATCTGCCTTTTCTTATCTGCAGGCCTTTCACCAAGATTAGATCTATTTCTTTCCACACACCATCTTTGAAAGGGTTGAATTATATTGAAGAAATAACATATTTTTTAATCGTATGTGGTAATCTTAAATACTTCTGGAGTTACTTGTGGGTACCTGAATTCTAAGCTCTGTATGATAAATATTTGTTTCATCTTCATATTTGTTAGTTCAAGTTAAAAATAGTAACAGCAATAAGTTAGTGCTAGGACCTTATTTGGTTGGGGAAAATAATATTCATCAAACTGTCAGCAAAGTTGTACGGTTTTTACCAGTGTTAAGAGTGTACTTCATTTCCAAAATTTCCTCCCTCCAGACAAGGTCATATGGCCAGCTCTGCACCTAGCCTCAAATCTCATTTCCATGTTTGTGCATAACTTCATTGAGATGAAATAGTGGAGGTAAAGATCCTGAGGGAAATGAGGAAAGCAACTAGCAGAATAATGAATGACTCTTACCTTCAGGAGAGCAGATTTAGGATTGTTCAGGGAACTGGTTGTGAGATCTCATGGGATGTTGCCCTGAAGGGCAGAACGGTGTGGGATAGCTCATCAAGGACAAAATTAAAGCAAAAGAAAAATCTATTCCATTGTGAAGGATGTTGAACAGCTCTGGTAAGAGGGTGTCTTGGTTGACTGAGTTCAAACAAAAAATTAGTGGATAGAAGGTGGAAACCACTGTGGGCCACTAGAAGGAATATAGAAATTTTGCCTGAGCACACAGTAAGAAGATTAGAGAATTAAAAGTTCAGCTAGAGTTGAAATTGGTAATGGATATGAAAAGCAACAAGACTTCTATTTGCACATTAACAGCAAAAGACAGACTAAAGAAACTTTGTGTCCACTGTTGAAAGAGATCAGCAACCCAGTGGCAAAGGACATGGAGAAGGTTGGTGCCTTCCTTTGCTCAGCCTTTAGTGGTACAGTCTGCTCACCACCTTTCCAGATCCCATGCCTAGGAGCAGTTTAAAGGACTGAAATACTATACACTAAACAGAGGGATCAAGCTGGGAATCACTTAGGTAAATTTGACATATACAGATCCATGGAAACAGATGGACAAACCTGGAAGTCCTGAGAAAGCTGGAAGAGGTCATTTTATGGCATTTTCAAAAGGTTATGGTGTTCAGGGCAGGTTTTTGAGGACTGAAAAAGGGCAAACATAAAAACCACTTTGAAGAAAGGTAAAAACCTAGATTGTTCTAGGATACTAGCCAGATTTCCTTAAGTGTTCACAAGGAGTATGGAGCGCATAAACCTGGAAGCCCTCTCCAGGCACGAGAAGGCCAGGTGGGAAGACCCAGCATTGAGGTCAAATATAACTGACTAAATTGCTCATGTGTATAAGCTGCTTGCTTAGTAGAGGACAGAGGAGCAACAAAAGTGTAGCAAAGATACAATAAAATGATTGGAGGAGTCCTTGATAGGTGAGGGGAGGTTGAGAGAACAGTTTTTTCAGGCAAAAGAAGAGAAAGTGTCACGTTACTGTTTTCAGCTGCCTAATGCTGCAAAGGATCAGCTGCAGAAATGCTGCGTGGGGGCCTTGCAGGCTGTATGTGTGGGGTCACCACCTCCAGGGATGGGGAAGTCCTTGTGGGATGCAGGGCAAGAGCCCTTGGAGGTGCCCAGATGTTATGAGGGGATACTCTCCTGAGGCTTGTGGAAATGTGTGAGGCTCATGGTGGGTCATCTCAAGGAAGGTCCAAACATGGGGGAATGGGATGGCTCCAGCAGCATGCAGGAGGGAGCACAAGCCTTGGTCAGACCTGCCAAAGGGTCCCACAGGGCTCAGTGGAGCACTGCCCACATTGTGAATAGGATCCCTTTTGTGCTTAGGTGGCTGTCATCCCCTGCAGTAAAACAGCCATGGACCAGAACTCCAGGTCAGTTGAAGCCAAGCTAAAAGGAGAGCTTGGAAAAGATTTAGCTCATGGGGAAGGCTTGATCCAATGTCTCATTCTCTTGAAGAAATGGCTTTTTTAGCACCACTGGAACCTCTTTTCCCATGTCAGAAACAGTTTTATTACAGTTTTATAAAGAAGAAGCAACACAGAACAAGGGATGTTGGAAGGGTCCTCTGGGTGTCTTCTTGTCCCACCCGTTTGCTTGGGATAGGTGACACAGAGCAGGTTGCTGAGGACCATTCCAAGAAGGTTTATGAGTGTTGGCAAAGACAGAGCCTCCACAAATTCTTTCTGATGCTGTACAGCTCACTGTTCCCGAGGGCCCTGGGGCCACTTCTACAGAACTGCTTTGGCACATGACCAGCCTTGGGAGGGAAAGGAGCTGGGCTACCAATGGACCAGGCCCAGCTGAGGTGTGGAGACACCGACAGGAGAGCCCAGCAGGGACACGACTCTCATGGCCCATGAATGAGCAGATGTGCAGTACCTGCAGCCCAGCTGATGGTCAAAGGGCTGGGGCTGGCCTACCCTGGTGCTAGGAGAGCTCCCTATATTTACTGCTCTCTCCTTTCAGGCAGCCCAAGAGGCAGGGATCGCACCACCACCACCAGGTCAATGAGGATGTAGGGTCCACTGGCGGGGCTGTCTGGATGCTCCTCTGCAGCCTGCTGGTCAGGGGCTTTGGAGGGTCCTATAGCTGTGTCTCATCTCACCGCTCAGTCCCTCCCCTCAGGCCACCTCTCCTCGCTGCAGGGTTGCTGTTGGTGGGCCTTTGGCACACGTAGTAGCATCACTGTGAAGATCTGCTTCGCAACCTGTTCCTGGCCATGTTCCTTTGCCAGCCAGCAGATGGACCAAAGACGTACTTGCAGCGAATGAAGAGACAGGACGCAGCTTGATGCAAGCAAATGTCAATTTATTGTACAGAAGCAGGCGTTTTTATACACTTTCAGAAGCTGCGCGTTTTAAACTAATTGGTTCTTGAAGCTAAGCATTGCATACTAGGCAATCCCTGATTGGTGGTTAACTACCAGCAATTAACAGCAAGGTGTTGCCTTTCCTTGGCGCCATCTGTCTCCCACTCCCCTGTGCTCTGTTAACATGCCTCATCATGTTAATTGTTGTCTAGACAAGCTCGAGCACATTCCCCTCAGCTAACTGATTGCCACGCATGGTCCTAGTTTCCAGCCCGCTCCTGCACGTACTCCCGGTAGTCACTGTCTGTTCTCAGAGTCTGCAGGATACAGTCAAAAGGCTGCGCGCAGAGTGGGCACATATCTGTTCTGCTAGCCCACCACTGGTTGCAGCCAAAGCAGAAGCTGTGGAAGCCCCCAGGCATGCAGGCTGTATTGTGCATGGTGCCCAGGCAGATGGGGCAGAGGGCATCTGCTGCTGACTCCAACTGCTCTGCCTCCTGCATCTGGCTGGGGATGGTCATCACTGCAGCGCTGCTCTGCTCTGGAGTGTCCTTGGCACCTGATGCCATGTCATGCCAAATGTCGTGGTTTAACCCCAGCTGGCAACCAAGCACCACGCAGCCACTCGCTCACTCCCCCTCACCCAGAGGGATGGGGAGGAGAACCGGAAAGGAATGTAAAAGTCAGGGGTTGAGATAAGAACAATTTAATAGGTAAAGCAAAAGCCGGGCACACAAGCAAAGCAAAGCAAGGAATTCATTCACCACTTCCCATGGGCAGCAGGTGTTCGGCCATCCCCAGGAAAGCCGGGCTCCATCACATGTAATGGTTACTCGAGAAGACAAATGCCATAATGCCATATGCCCCCCCCCCCCCCCTTCCTTCTTCTTCCCCCAGTTTATATACTCAGCATGACGCCATACGGTATGGAATCCCTCTTTGGCTAGTTTGGGTCACCTGTCCTGGCTGTGTCCCCTCCCAGTTCCCTGTGCCCCTCCAGCCCTCTCGCTGGCAGGGCCCAAGGAACTGAAAAGTCCATGATTTTGTATAAGCATCACCCAGCAACAACTAAAAAAATCTGTGTCCTATCAACGTTGCTCTCACACCAAATCCAAACCACAGCACTGCACCAGCTACTAAGAAGAAAATTAACTCTATCCCAGCTGAAACCAGGACACCAAGAAAGACACGCAACATGGCTGATCTTTGGTCACACTAGAAACATGAGAGCAAAGCAAGCAGAAGAAAGTGGTGGCAGAACGGAGGTAAGGGCCTTTAGCAGGGCCTCCTTGAGGGCTGGAAAGCAGTGTCAGCAGCAGCTTCACCAGAGTGGGCCAGCCAGCCTCAAGGGCTACCCTCCGCACCTGCCTCGGCTCCCCCAGGCATGCTGCCAGCCAGCCCAGGACCCGCCAGAGCCCTGTGCTCTCCCAGACAACCACCACCACTTGAGCTAGCAAGTTAGCACAGGGTACCCGTGGAGGTGCTCAGGGAAGGCACAGGAACCTGCCGGGAGGCTTCAGTGGTGCCAAGGGCCCTGGCACCCTCCTCATGCCCACAGCCCTGGGACAGCTGCCATGCAGAAGTGCAGCACCACCACCAACCAAGACTCTCCTCAAAGGTACCCATCAATGGCAGACCAGAGCCCTACTGGAGCTTGCATGCACACATGTGAACTCACAGGAGTCCAAACCAAATGGCACGGGAAAGAGCCTGTATGGCTGCTGAAGAGCAGTGAAGTCAGGGCAGTCACAGACGCTCCCCAATGATATCACAGGGCTCTCTGGGGCTGCCCCCCAAGTGCTGCCAAGCCAGGGAGGCAGACACCCCAAAGCGGGGAAAGCTTGCTTTGTAGAGTGTCCATTGGCCATCTTCTTATGGTCTTGTGGGCACGGTTTAAATTTAGGCTGGGCAGGTGCTGTGATGAGAGAGGCTGGTGGCTCCGAGTGCAAAGACCTGACAATGGCCAGTGCAGCACAACACAGGCTGGGGAACACTGGTGACCTCCCTGGTGCAAAAAACATGTCCTGACTTGGCTCCTCAAAAGGCTGCCAGAGACGGACTTGGCCCTTGCAGCACTGTGGGAAAGCCCCACGCAGAGATCCCAGAATGGCTGAGGTTTGAAGGGACTTCTGGAGGTCACCTTCTGCAAACCCCTGCTCAAGGAGGGCCGTGTCCAATCACTATCCCAGGAAAGAAGTGCTTCATGAGCTGTGGGAGGAACCTTTTGTGTTCCAGTTTGTGGCCATTGCCTCTTGTTCTGTTACAGGGCACCACTGCAAAGGAGCCCGACTCTATCTTCTTTGCACTCTCCCTTCAAGCATTTCTGCACATTAACAAGTTCCCCCCCGGGCCTTCTCATCTTCCTGAAGTGGCCATGCAGCTGGACTAGATGATCCTTGTAGGTGCCTTCCTGCTGAACCCTTCCCTTCCCTTCCCTTCCCTTCCCTTCCCTTCCCTTCTTTTGTCTTTTCACTTTGCTTATCTGAAGAGTGATAGCTTTCTCAAGCCTTTCCTCTAATGGGAGATGCTCCAGGGCTTTTGCCATCTTTGTGGACCTTCACTGGAATCTCTTCCATATGACCATGTGTCTCTTGTACTAGGGAGTGCAGCACTGGCCACAGTACTCCAGGTGTGGTCTCACCAGTGCTTAGTAGAGGGAATTACACACCTCAACAGCCCTCCCCATGCATCCCATAAGACCATGAGCCTTCTGTGGCCCAAGGGCACATTGCTGCACCTGGATGTCCCCCATGACCCCCACACCTTTTCTGTAGAGCTGCAAAGGGTCAACTGCAGAAATGCTGTGTGTGGGCCTTGCAGGCTGTATGTGTGGGCTCACCACCTCCAGGGATGGGGAAGTCCTTGTGGGATGCAGGGCAAGAGCCCTTGGAGGTGCCCAGATGTTACGAGGGGATACTATCCAGGTCCCTATGGATGGCAGCAAGCCCCTGTGGTGTATCAGATACTTCTCCCAGATTTGTGCCATGTCTGCCCCATCATCTAGGTAAATAATGAAGATCTAGCCCTGTTTTACACCACTCATGACTGGCTTCTAACTAGACTTTTTTCCTCTGAGTATTATCCTCTAGGCCGTTTTCAATCGACTTCATTGACTGTTCATCTAGCCCATATTTCATGAGCTTCTCTGAGAGGATCCTATAAGACACAATTTACAAAACCTTATGGAAGTTAAGGTAGATGATGTCCACTGCGCTTCCCTTATCTACTAAGCATATTTTTCGCATAGAAAGATTATCACATTGGTCAAACATGTGTCCCCCTTGGTGAATCCATGCTGACTACTGTTGTCTTTCTTGTCCTTCCCATGCCTGGAAACCATTTCCAAGATTAACTGATCTATCACTTTACAAGTTGGACAAGGTGACCAGACTGCAATTCTGCAGGCCCTCCTTCTTGCCCTTTTCATAGATAGGCGTAACATTTGTTTTCCTCCAACCCTCAGGCATCTCTGCCCATTGCCATGATCATTCAATGATAATCGAGAGGCCTCACAATGATATAATACAGGCCCCTCAGCACTTGTGGGTGCATTGTATCAGGGCCTATGGATTTATGTTTGTCTACTTTGCTTAAGTATTCTCTAACCTGATCCTCTTCTATCAAGGGTGAGTCTTCCTTGCTCCAGATTCCTGTCACCATCATTCCTCCTCACTCTCTGTTGTTTCTGTCTCTGAATGATGTTGCTAGTGTGTTAATTACTTTACTATCCTTTCTGTAGGTCTCACTAGACTGAACTCTACCCTCTGGAATTTCATGGTTTTTTTCATTAAATGAGACTACACATGTAATTTATATATATATTTATTGTTCCAGCATAATGCATTGAGATGGTCTTCCCAGCATTCCAAGCAAACATTTACTTACTTATTAAGCATGTAATTTTCTGTCTAGCTTCCATGATAGGCATTTGGGACTTATTGATTTGAGGGTATCATCAACCCATTTCATATCTGAGAAATCTGCACATTTACTTTCAGTCACACATACACCAGTGTCTCCACAGTGAGAGGCAAGCAGAGGCTTGGAGACCTATTTTATTTAATGAAGACCATATCAGATATTTTCATGTGGGGAGAGTAACTATATATGCTGGAATTTGGATTGGTCTCTCATGTCATCTCTTCCCATTTAACAAGAAAGTACCATGGAATTTTAAGTCCCTAGACTGTCAAAAACTGCAGTAATATTCTTGCCAATGAGTTTACTGTCATAAGCATTTGGAGATAAAGTCCATTTCAAAATAATATTCATGAAAAACATATTCGGAATACATAATTGAGAGAAATGTCACAGCAATTGTTAGAGTTACACTCACTAATTAGAGAAAATACAAAATACCATTTGATTTATGTGTTCCATCAAAGCTGATCTAGGATTTCTGATATTGTATATTCACAGTGTGTTTCCTTGTGTTCAGTATACAGACCAAGCTTCAGTTGCAGAAATCACTCACTGAATCATCAGGATGGAACAGATGCAAGAAAATTGTGATCTTCTTGATGAGAAACAGTAAAAAAAATATTAAAAAAAATTTTAAAAAATTAAAGGCACTGGATCAATTGTTCACTGTAAATTACACACTTGGCTACCATGATCATTATAACCCCTTCACATCCCGTTACTCTGCACTCCATTATTTCTGCTTACCCCTATGGAACCTGCCCTTTTACCTTCTTGACACTCCCTCCTTTTCTAGCTGTCAAACAGTGTGTTTCATTCTCCGTTTAAAGGATTTCTTATTTTTCCTTTGTGTGCTGCCTGCATCCTGCCATCCCTATCTTTCCTCCTTGCAACTCCATCATAGTAGTGGCTTTCATACCTAAAATGGTGGGGGAGATGTCAGTTTAAAGACCATCTGGCTTCTATTCACAGGAACACTATTGGAAACCAAACTGATTTCTTAAAGCTCCTACTGAAGTGTAGAAAAATGTTCTCCCCCCCCCCCCCTCTTTTTTCATTTTAAAGTCAGGGATTTAAAATACTTTTTCTGAAGTCTTAAGACTGGTTCTTGAAACCTCTGCTGACAAGCAGGAGCCCTGTATGGCTTCCATAATGAATAATGCTAAATAGTTTTTAGTGAATCCTTCCATTATCAGCAGAGCTCAGCACAAGAAAGGATTATGCACGGTGAATTTGATACAGAGGACACAAAGGTACTGGTGTATGGGCTAGTTGTTAATTTGTTGGGTCTTATTAATGATATTTCTTCAATTTACCATTCAGTTGTCTAGGGTGCCTTTGCCACTCTTATAATAAAAAAACTAAATATCATCCCTACCATCACCATGAGGTGGGGCAGTGTCACTCTTTCCGTTTCAAATTTAACCCACAAATTCAAGTGACTTGGCCAAAATTGGACAGGAAGGAAATCTAGTAGCAAAGAAAGGGAAAAAAAACCAAAGTGTCTTGTAATCTATGCCAGCATAGATTTAAGCATTAGGTCCCTTGTCTTCACAATGCATAGAAGAGCTTACCCTACTGCAGTACTCTGGATTTTGTGATATCTCAAGCTGCTTCACACCCTTAAGGCATAGATTTATTTTTTAAAGAATACTGTCACTGGGAAGGAAAATGGAGGCAAAGGCATATAAAAAGTTTGTGTTGAACCCAGATTACATGTTAACTTTCTGACTGATAGTTCCCATAGTTTCCTGCCCATTTGCCAGTGAAGTAATTGTAGATATATTCTATCTATAACTTAAATCTGAATTTGGGCCTTTTTCATCAAAAAATGTTATACATATGGGCTTTCATATGCTCTGGGTAGAGCCTGAAGCAGCCATCATTCTGGGGTATGACAGTGGTACAAAATTCAGTTCCACCTCCAAAACCATGAAGGTTCCGCTGCTGTTCAGATCAGATAGACCTGGTTTAGGACAGGATCTTCAGCAGTCTCAGCTCAGGAGCAAGGTCCTATGTGATGACATTCAGGATGGCTTATGCTGGGAATGTGACCAAAGGACTTCTGCTTTGAATGTTATTTCATTCTTCCTTGGTCCAGTTATGTGGACATATTAAAGGTATGAGCCAGATACTGAAAGGATACATGTTATGGTACTGTGAGATTGCAGAACCAGCTTGAAGCTTAAGAAGATGAAAGCATTTGTGCTCTTTATTTATCCAGTCTTCTCAGTCTGGGTGCTCAGACTGGCTCATCACTGCAAAGAAAACAAGTCCAAAATTAGAATATGGAAACACAGAAACTGATATGTTCCTGTGTGGAAGAGTGTGAGTAGAAATAGGTAATGACACCCTTGAAGTAGAAGAGCAGCAGGGACCTTGCACTGGATTTTCCTTTACTTCAAGTTAAGCTTGTTGTATCTGGGACTTATTCTGCTTTCATTGGCTTCAGATAGAAAAAAGTTGGGGGTCTGTTCATTGTGTCTAACCTATGCTCTCATGTTAATGTAGGCAAATGTATCTTGCTACCTTAAAGCAGTAGAAGTACTAGGACTTCTGGGTTTACTTGCATAAAATAGGCAGTATACATGTTATATAGTTGCCTAATTTTAAGAGAAAATGTCAAAGTAAAACCAAAAAGGCATCTATCTACTTTGTAAGTTTTGATTCAGGAAAGTCTGTGAGAGCATGTCTAATTTCAGCATGAGAGCAGTTGTATTAAAATCAGTGGAGTATGTTTGACTAGAATGATGGCCTCATACCTCCAGTTTTGGGGTTGGGTTTTTTTTTCCTTATAGAATTCTACAGAAATCATGAATTCTGTATCAAATTTTTGGGATAATTAAGAAGTTCTATAATTGTTTCTGATTTCTAATTTCTTGTATAAAAAATTTTCATTATGGAACTGTCCTATTTGCAGACAGATGTTTTGAGACACACTTCTCCAGAGTTTCTTCTAGTTATTAACCCACTTGATCATATAAGCTAAGGTATAGAAAACCTACATTGGAAGAAGCTAACTCATTTTAAAGTGAGCTGAGCCCTCTTCTATTATTTGCTGTAAAATTACAGGCTCTGCTGTCTGAGCAACATGATGAATCTGTAAAGTGCTCCACCTAAGACATATTTAAGAAAAAAAAAAAATAGGATAAACCCCATAGGTCTACCCAGGAAATTCCTTCTGTAGCTGTCATCCCACATCCCATGTGGCAAAAAGGGAAACACCAACTATGACATTTTGTAAGCATCTCTAGAGTGCACGCTACAGCCATGAAGCTCACCCAATACAGAGAGTACAGGAGGTTCCCCATTCACTCAGTCCAAAGGCAAAAGCTCTCAGCTGTTTCAAAGGGCAAAATAACCAGACCCCTAGAGAGAAGAAAAAAAAAAGGTAATATTGGATGAGCTTGTCATTGATCTCCAACTCCTACTGCACTGCAAAACACAAAGGAAAAATAAGAAACAAAAGGAATAGTTGGCTTCACTGAAAATGCAGCCATCACTGAGAACTGGCACAGTGAGTCAAATATCACACCACCAACAAAGCATTCCTGGCCAGCTGCATGAGGTAAATCTAAACCCATGGTAACAATTTCAGAGAAGAAGCTATTTTGTAGGGCCCAAGAACACAAAACTTAAGACTTACAGTAAACATTTTTCCTCCCCATGGATACCTTGTTGGTTAAATAGGTAGCTAGATACTAACATCTCATTTGCAAAATCCTCCCCTTACAGCTCTGATTCCTGTGCAGGGAGACAGTCATACAAAGACACAGGCAAGTCAGTTCCTTATGGGATTACTCTACCCCTTTTACAGTCAGGAAAATGGAGCCACCCGAGGGGTTAAATGGCTGCACTGAAGGTCACACAAGGTGAAATCCAGACAGCAGAAGGCTTTCTTCATCCTGTATGTACCACTCAACCCTTGTGTTGAATGTTTAAAGGGATCTTCAGTGAGATGAAGTTAGCCACTGCATCTAGGGATGAATACGTCAATGACAGCAGGAGGACTGAATGTTTTCATCTCTCTAATCACCAGGGCACAGCCACAAGTTTGCACACACAGGAGTACCTGCATCACTTCCTTATCAATGTTCCAATCACGTGAGTCTTAAATCTGCTGGAATGACAGCTCAAGGCTGATGTATGAAATCATACTTAAAAAGCCAGCAGATGGGGGAGAGACTGTCTGTTCTTTAAGTATATATATATATATAAATTGCTTCTTCCATTTAATACATTTGTAAAAAGTCCTGCGTTTGCTGTGCTAACTTTTGCTGGCTGAGCAGCATGAGTGCTGCAGCAAATTAGAGTTTTACATTAAAAAAAAGGTCAGCTCACTCCCTCATTAGCTCCACTTAGAGATTTATTTTCTTAAAATACATATACAGAGAGTGGTGGAGAGGGAAAGCATCTGGACATGTGCTTTATATCAGTTGTCTGGTGATTGTCTGGTGATGGCGACAGGTGCATTTGTCAGGCCCTGGGGAGCAACTCCGTTAGATTCATTTTATTAATTGAGCAGATTACATGCTTTAGAAGATCCACCCCCCACCCCCACCCTCCTTTCCTTTGACATTCTATGGTTAAGGAAGAGAAGGGTGAAATAAACTTCCTTTTGGGGTTTTCAAGTTATAATTAAGCATGGGGGGAGCGGAAGGATCTAACAGTAATGCAGAGGGCACATAACACTGACAAGGTCAATTATCTCCTGATAAGTCCCTCAATGGCAAGTATTAATAATATTAATTGAATGTGAGTTTGTTGAGTTTTAATTCCTATTTTAAAGTTCCTTCCACACGATGCAGACAGTGAATTCAAGTGAGAGGTTGATTAAATGGCCTCCAGCCCTGTAGGTTTTCATACTAGTTTGGGGGTCATTAAAATATTTGCTGCCTATCAAAATATCTAGGATAAAGAATGCAACAAGCACCAAAGGGAAGCTGGGGAAATTCTATTTCCCTAGGATTTTGGATGCTTTCTGTGTTAAAGTGATTTCAGCATATCACAGTTCCTGAACAGTCAGCAACAGAACAACAGAAAGGGTTCAAATGTCCCAAGATCTGGCAGAACTGTGGATGTATCATATGTTGGGAAGTGAGGTTGTGAGGGGTGACCAAAGTCACTTAATCAAAATTCCTGGCTGGCATAATCATTATAGGTCCTTCCCAGAAAACTGCAGCTCATCCAGTGGTTAATGATACTGCTAGAGGATTTTTTGAGTTTTTGCAAGAATAATTTTGGTGGTGGATATAATGTGCTCCTTCTATTTCAACTGTGATTGAAACACAGTTTCAAATCTTCTAGTCTGAGATACTCTGAACCCACGGTTTCTTTTAGGGGTTTTGACTCAGCTCATCACAGTTCAATTCTCATTTGAGGTACATCATAATAAATCTAGACTAGCTCCAGTGCAACCAGACATCTCAGTGCAGCTCAGCAGACCCATTCTGGCAGCTCTCTGAAAACTCCACCTCAGGAACGGTCATAGACAGAAGTGACAGCAATTTTATGTAGCTCAGTATCCCTTGCTGCTATTAATTATAACTTATATTCCAGGTTATATGTTGTTTAGAAACAAATATAAATTAAAAGCCTTTTCTACTTTATTGTGTCTGTATTACACTCTCACATTCAGAGTACTAATATGGTTAATTAGTGCTTCCTTTAACCCATTTCATTCATCTTTTACAGTGAAGCCCAGTGGGTGTACTAAGTGATGTCAAATTTGAGCTTTTCCTGGAAAAGCTCTGTGTTTTATTCCAAGTAGAATCACAGGGACAAAGCACGCCTAACCAGTCAAAAGCCAATCTATTTAGCTTTTGCTCCAGAGAGACTGAATAAATAATATGGATAGTTAGATTGCCCACTGCCACAAACATGCATTTTTCATGGAAAATTTATGGTCTAAGTACACAAGATGTTGTGGATATACAAAAAAAAAAAAAAGGCCAGTAATCCTGAGTCTCTGGAAGACAACAAAAAAACCTATTTAGATTCATAAAATGTACTCGCTAGCAGGGGTGAGATTCATAGGGCGTTGTGTGCACAATGCAGCACAAATATTGACTAGTAAAAAGACTGTTTACTGCTGAAGAGATGGGAGACTCATTAGTGGCATAACAGAACCATAAGCTGGCCTCCTCCAGAGGCACAGAAGTTAGTAGCAATGAAAATGATGTCTGAGAAGGATGCTGCCATCTGTAAGTTTACACATTGGATGGCTTAGGGGGGAAAGAAAGGCATGACATTATTCTGAAACCCTGATGAAAAAGTTCGTAAGAAGGAGAAGCAAGCACCTGGGAAATACATGGAATATAATCAGAAAGTACTTTGGTTTTTTGATAGAACATGGCAGTTAGTGAGAAGAAAACACTTTTTTTAAATGTTTTTGCTTTTATATGCCATCTTTTTATTTCCCATGGGAATTATAAAACATAAATTTACATTTTGACAGTATAGTCCTGTGATAAACAAAGTGTCCTAATGATTATGTCTGGGCCATTTTCCCCAAACCCCTAACCCCTGTGAATTCAGAAGTATGATATGGTGAGTGACAGCAGTCTAGGGACAGAATATTAAAATTTGAAGCCTTCAAGTTGTGTTCAAAAAAAATACATCAAGGGGGATGAAACCTTTACAATTCACCACCACATTTTACTCTACGATTTTCAAAAGGAAAGTAGCAGGGGTCTCAATCGAAGCACGTTGAAATGTTCCATCAAACACGTCTCTTCTAAATGTAGACTGACAGCACCTGCTTCCATTTCCCATCTTCTCACTTAAATGGGTAACACATGTGTAAATGATGTTTATTTTATTGTAAATAGAGTGTTGTCTCTGCCCTTTAATATCATGGCTCTGTGCTTGCACCCTTGGTGTCTCCTTTAACTGTTAATGCAATCTTCTCCTATACACATTTATTAAGGCTGGAACTGAAGTTTCTGCCTCGCTACCCCATCCCCGTGCATAGCGGCAGGATTGATTCCATAGACTTTTTCCATCCTGAATAATTGAGTATCACATTCTGCCTTGAATATTATTTCCTTGTTTACACAAGGTCTTCTGGCATTTTATTCCAATGCCTGAACTGTTCCTCTGAGGCTGGTTAAAGCTTTTCTTCATATTTAACCTGCTGAAGTGTAGCGTACAATGTCCTCTTCTGTCCTTGAGAAACAGGGGAAACGTTGCTCTATCTTTTCATATATCCCTTCAGAAAGATGTAGTATGCTTTGTGTTTCCCATCGCCAAGCTGTGAAGTGGGGACTGGTAGATGAAGATGAGATGGGGCTACCTAACTGCACAGGAGGCAGCTGCACTAGTGACACCTATATATTTGATGAGTTCCCACATATTTAAGACTTCAGCTGACATTTGGGAGCACAGAAACTCCGGATTTCTTCAGAGAGATCAGACCAGTGGTCCCTCTAGTGGTAATTTCTGTCCGAGACTGCCAGTTCCTTCAGAAGAAGCAGTGGAAAATTGTATCCCACAGAGAGACAGCTTCTTCTGGAGTCTGTTTGGTACCTCAGCCAGAGCCCAAGTGTGATGTCTGGTTTCAAACTGTCAGGCCACGCTGTCAAACCCTCGGTTGTTGTGAACTGATGGCTTACCTCCACCTGAAACATCTACCCTGAAGCAAGAGTCTATTTTTGTGTATGTGCGTGTGAGGGTGTTCTTTAGCTGTGTTTTGTGTTATGGCAGGAGGCACACATTCCCACCGCCCCTGGGGTCCTATCCCAGCAGCATGAAGGCAGCCTGCCACGACCATGTTTCCTGAGTGGGTGTTATCTTAACACCCTCACCCTTCATGATGGGCGGCCTTGGATTTCTACACCATTTCCTCACAATGTCAGTCAGCATAAGCGTTCAGAAATGCATTGGGTGCCTGTGTTGGGTGCTGGCAACCAGGTGGGCTGCAGGGGTCACCTCCATGAGGAGAAGCCAGGGATGCCCCATGTGGGACTGTTTGGGGTTTAAACCCAGGTGGTAACTAAGTGCCCTGGCCATGCAGCTGCTCCCTCGCACCACCCCCCGCCTCACCCAGGGGGTGGGGAGGAGGATCGGAAAGGAATGTGCAACTTGAGGGTTGAGATAAGAACAATTTAATAATTGAAATAAAATGAAAACAAGGGAATGATAATAACAACAGTAACAGTTATAATGGAAAGGAGGGAGAAAGGTAGAGGAATGAAGTCGAAAGGGAAGGGAGGAAAGAAAACAAGTGATGTACAATGCAGCTGCTCACCACCTGCTGACCAATGCCCAGCCCATTCCTGAGCAGTGATCGCCACCCCCCCACCCCCCCCCAGTTTATATACCAAGCATGATGTCCCATGGTATGGAATATCCCTTTGGCTAGTTCAGGTCACCTGTCTTAGATGTACCCCCCACCCCAATTCCTCATGGCCCTCCAGCCCTCTCGCTGGCAGGACCCAGGAAACCAAAAAGCCCCCAACCCAGTACAAGCCCTACCCAGCAACAACCAAAACCATCAGTGTGTTATCAACACTGTTCCCACACCAAATCCCAAACACAGCCCTGCACTAGCCACCAAGAATAAAATTAACCTGATCCCAGCCAAAACCAGGACACGGACACAGCCAGTGCCATCTGGTTCCAGCTCGCTCTGCAACAGCTGCACCGCAGGGCACAGCTGAGCCTGTCAGGAAGGCTGATGGTGCCTCTGTGAAAAAACACTGGACAGAAAGGAAGGGGGAAACGGCCATGGCGACACTGGCGAGGGAGGAGGGAGGAAGGAGGGGAGGTGTGCCCAGCCAGCAGCAGAGACCCCCCCGCAGCCTGTGGAGAGGGTCGCTCTGGAGCAGACAGGCACCCCACCACCCCTGGAGCACCCCGCACCACCGCAGGTGGATATTCCTGAGGGAGCTGAGGCCTGTGGAGAGCCCACAACGCAGCAGGGGAAATGTATGAGAGGGAAAGAGCAGCAGTGAGAAACTGCTGGGTTCTGACTGTACTCTCTACCTCCCTGGGCAACTCAGGGTGGGTAGGCAAGTCTGGAGACTGCAAAAGCAAGAGGAAAGATGCTGCTTTAAGGTTTGTCTTTTCCTGTTTGTCACTACCCAAATCTATTTTAATTGGCAATAAATTAAGTTCATTTTCCTCTCCATGACAGTAACTGGTAAGTAATCTCCCTCTCTTTACCTCAGCCCACAAACCTTTTTGTTTGTTTTTCCTATTTGCTACCCCTGTCTTCCTCATGGGTAGGGGGAAGTGAGCGGCTAGGTGGGAGTTTGCCTGTTAGCTAAGGTAAACTCATGACAAGGAAAAAAAAAGAAGAAAAAAAAAAATAAACAGCAATCAGCCAGGCAGGATTCTCAGCTGTAAAGTTTTCTGCATGGGCTTGATTTTCCTTTATAGGCTATAAAGAAATAATTTAGGTCAGTACAAAGAAGTTAAGCTGGAGCATAACCTGATCAGCTCTGTACACCCATGTTAACCTGTTAATTCATTCCTCATTGGTTTAGTATCTGGTTCTATGAATATTTCTGTTAATAACTTTACACACATGGATAGGCCCATTAATCACAACTAAGGAGACTGGAAGGCTCTCAGATGTTTGCAAGAGCAGGCTGTTTGACTGTAGAGGTCAGCTTCACACAGCTTTTCTGGGTGATGCTTTCCTCCATTGACATTAACCAAAAGGCACAAGGGGTCAGGAACGTGAGCAATATTATTTTGGATATGAAATGACATCTAGATGCATTTACCAATATCAACTTAAATCATTTATACTGGCAAGTTCTCCTGGTTAAAAAAATGTAGTAGGTTTGGCTTTGAAAGGTAGCTCCTAATTTAGCACCTACGTAAAACTGAGATGCTTGAAATGAAAATGGCAGTCCTCTAAACCTAAGTAGAGGTGCTGTCTGGACAATTTGGCAACTAGCTATTCGCTGCACCTATTTCTGACAAAAAAAGAAAACCTTTGTATTTTTTAATCCCTCTGTCAAGTTGTAGGTGGCCATAAAGCTAGAGACATGACACAGAGGAGCAAAGATAAGCTGTGGCTGTAGATGGGGGTCCTCAAACAGAGTTCCCTTTAGGGCTCTTTTAGTTAGCCATGCTCAGGTGTCAGCTAGTGCCAGAACCTCTTTCTCCAGTTCCATTTGTGGTAAACAAAAATAATCAGAGGATTGTAGTTTAGTCTGACCTCTTTGCACTGGACCCATGGACTCACAGAGCAGATGAAAAATGACCATAAATGAAGGTGTTGTAGGCCTAGCTGCCAAAAAAGAAGCAGTGTGTGAGACTGACAAAGTCCATACATGTTTGCCTGCCATGCCGAACTATGTTTCCATGGAAAAATCAGCACAGACTATTTCTTTTTACTACAGAAACATTCATATCAAATCAGTTTGCATAATCAAACTGAAGTCAGAAACTCTAATTTTTGCCACCTTGCCTGTTACAGCTGTCTACCTGCTACCCTCCTTTCCTTTCTAGTCAGGCTTCTCTGATGGACTCCATCTTGCAGTTTCCCCATTGCCTGAATTTACCACTGTGTGTATGTTATGTACGATAAGAACTATATTCTAACTAGGAATTAAATTATGAATGGATATAAAAAATTGCATTGGTTACAAAATTACAACTGGTATCGTGAAGGACAGGGCAAACCATCTAAATCATAACTCCCAAACTACTTCAGTATCTGATAAAAATCTAGGGGGGGATTTTGACTACATATGACAAATTAAAGGCTATCTTCCTGTTAGAGTCTACTGTATTTGCAACATGTTTTCCTATTTACTTTCTTTTTTCTGCAAGTATTAACATTTTTAATATATATACACACACACATATAAGATGCCTTTTAATCTTTTCTGTGTTAGTTTGAGGTGAAATAAAAAATCAGGTGATGAAAACTCACTTTGAGAAAAACATTCAATTTTTCTACCTATTCAGTATCTTTCAACATGGGCTTTAAAATGTTTTGGGGCCACTGTCCAGAATTTCCTAAGCATTGGGAAGTTAA
This sequence comes from Falco rusticolus, assembly GCF_015220075.1. NCBI lineage: Eukaryota > Metazoa > Chordata > Aves > Falconiformes > Falconidae > Falco > Falco rusticolus. The sequence continues at coordinate 16,387,975 of NC_051209.1, read as the reverse complement.
GAGTCCTAGGCCTAAGTCTGTAACCTTGTTTCAAGACAGTAATCCAATCATCACTAAAACTTGTAATTTCTCTTCTCCAGAAAATTCACTTGGTTTGAGATGTCTCTTTTTTCCTAAGTCAGAATTAACTGTCCAAAATCTACATTATCTACAAAATTAGAGTTATAAGAAAAAGAAATCAGCATGACCTTAATAAAGCATTTAATTCTGATAAAACTAGATCCTTCATTCCGACCATATGTTTTAATTCTAATGACATGAAACTTCATAGAAATTGTCTTAACCGGGATTTTGGTGAAAATAGCAGTGAAACCGCTGTTGGTGTAGTGTTTCATTTGGAAAATCAGCATTTTTGACAGAAAATTGTTCCATCATAAAAAAGTTCTCTTTGCTTTAATGTAATTACTGCTCAGAAGCTGATTTCCTTTGAACAAAATGGGACTGATTATGTGAATATTGTTTCGTTACATTAATCAGATTTTCCAGGCAGATCCATTACCTCCTTGTTTGTACACATCCTTTGACTTTCCTGTTCACTAGAGACTGCAGTTTATGACAAACTTTTTAATACTTAAATCATCTTTAGTGCTTAAATCATCTTTAATGCCTCAAATATCTTTGCAGACCACCGTCTTCAATGGCCAAATGAGAACATTCTGCTTTTTTCATACGGCAAGGCAAGCAATTCTGGGACTATGTGCCTCCCTGTGCTGAGCAGGAATACTGGGACAGCAGCAGACAAGGAAGTAAGCCAGAAGCAATCATCCATCCCATGGGAAAGCTGGTCCACAGGCTGTTCTTTGGATCACTCTGCTTTTTAATATTAGTTGACCATCAAGTAATAAGATGTCACAGTCGCCTCACTTTTAGTTACATTGTGATATGGCTTAAAAATATTTGACTACTGTCAAGAGTAGGTAGGAATTTGCAAAGAACTTTGTGCTGCTAGAATTTTGTCTGAACAGATATTTTTATTTTTTTTTTTAGGGGGGAGTGAGAATATGGATGATTGAAAAAAGCAGTCTTTTCATTTATATGATAATACATGTCTTAGACAGTGACAGGCCTACAATAGAATGTTATTAGGTAACCTCCTGTCTATAGAGATGCTTTGAATACAATTCTTTTCCAGCATTATTAAGTTACTGCTTTTGTTAAGCAACCAGTTTTGGTCAGTCCCACAAAACACGCCTCAAATAAGGTGCGACTATATAATAGACCATTTCCTGTAAAGTTTAACCATGAAATAGTGCATTTTCATATTTAAAATGGGGACAATCATTAATAGCCTTAATGCTTTACCCAGGCGGGGGGGGGGGGGGGGGGGGGGGGGGGGGAAGGATAAAAAGGAAACTCTTAAGGACATTTAATAATAGTGTTTTTTTATTCTCCAAAGTAAAATAACAAGTTAGGACTATTTTTACTTGGCTCTAGCAACCTGAATGTTAAACTTTTAGTTTAACCTACCATCCAGAAACTTTGTGTGTCAATGGGAAGGTGACACCTAGAGATGTGTGATTCATTCCACCTATCTAGACAGCAATCTGAGGATGGAATGAGTCACACCCAGAGACTCCAGCATTTCACCACTGATTATAGACTAGACTGAGCATCTAGTTTTGACTAGATGTATAAGGCTGTTATTTACGTGAGATAAATCCCACTTCTAGTGTGATGGAAAACATAATTATCTGAGTTGCTTACTAATATTACCCATTTCCAATTTAAATCTGGCCCTTCTGATGAAAGAAAAGGTACCTTGTTGAGACCTTAGAACAAGGATCAGAACACTGTTTTGGCAACTCCTGTTATAACCAGAATGACACACAGCAAGGTGTTTGCTCAGAATTTTGTTTCATATTGACATCTGCACATGTGAGTTTTCTTGGTCACTAGTTAATTAATGTTGTTGGAGAGGGATGGCTTCTTCTTATAAAACTGAACCGTTGATGTTAAAAAATTAATCACTAGACCACACTGTCTTATTTCTAGGAACTATGATGAGCAGTTGTTTCTTAATTGCATAAAGAGTCAAGAGAAATTCAAAATAATGGTGAAACAGTTAGCCCTGGATATATTGTGCATACATAACTCCTTGTGTGGCTAAAACCAAGTATCAATGAAGTTAGCTAGAATGTGCTTCATCATTAAAGTCTTGCTTCAGAAACTGCACAATGACAGCTAAAACTTTTTCTTTTCTTTTTTTTTTTTTACTTTTTTTTTTTTATTTGAATGCTCAGAAGAGATAAGAAAGCCAGAAGAACAGATGTGTTAGAAGTGTGAAATGGATTAACATCAAAGCCCCCTGGGAAAATCTGAAACATGAAATGAAGGATCCTGAATGACAAGAGCTATTCAGAATGCATTAAAAGCTCTGCAGTGCATTTTGGTGCTGTCTATGTGAGCAACATAAGGCCCTGTGTGCTAGGGAGAGATTCTGATAACGAAAGCTCTGTGAACTTCAGGGAAATTCAGTTCATCTCTGAGAACTCACCTTGTGGTACAATTTGAATGAGATAGAAAAAGCACCCAAACTAGTGATTACCCATATTTATTGTCCCCAGTGATATGAAATGAATAGATAATTTAAGCCTTGGACTAACAAGGCTATAGGTGAACCAATAATGATTTAAAAATAAATGCCTGTTCTAGTAATATATTCTTTGAGTGTTTAAACCTCTCTATTAATATTAATCAGTTGACAGATTAGCATGGACAGCGTATTTTGATATGCTTAAAATCAGGGAAGGTAAACAAGAAAAAAAATGTAAGAGATATCTTTTCAATTTCTTGATTATACACATATCCTTGGAACCAGATTATTTAGAGGTTAGGCAAATTTATGTTCATAGATGTTTTCTGAACTTGTAGGCATTGGTATCCGTATAGTTATTGATGAGAAGAGGTCACCAATATTCAAAATGTAAAGGAGACTGTAAAGGCTACTGCTGAGTTTTTAGGTAAAAACTAACATCTAACCTGAGATGTAAAGGTTAGATGCCTCAAAGAAAGTCAAATAAAGTTGGTCAAATAATACTGAAAAAATATATCAAGATTTAGTCCTTGCTTTGTTGCAGACTGAACTTAACTGCAGTTTCAGAATATAAATCTCATACCAGACATTTTGGACAAGTATAAGGCCAGCTAAACTTCAAAAGGGAGTCTTTTAGTTGGCTACAATGGACTTCTGATGAGGACTTAGAAGAACTTGAAGTGAAAAGCTGTCCAAAGCCATTTCCAGCACTTCATACAATACAAATTGTATTCATTCCTGAATATCTGTCTTGTACAGACATCATCACAACTTGAGTGAAAAATCAGGCCTTTAAGTTCCATTCAAGCGGTGTTTTCATCCTACTGACAAAGCAAAGGCTGATGTAAGTTGGACAGATTCCCTTAACCAAGGTGCTGCTTTAGTCATCTGTAGGTGTAAGGACAGAGTAAAAACAAACCAAAACAACAAAACCCACCAAACAAAGCAGGATTTCTCACAATTGAAAAAACAGGCCCATCCTCGAGATCAGCATCCTCTTAGTTTCTGCCTTTATTGATCTCTGCCCCTTTTGGGGCAGGCGCACCAGAGTCTGATACAAGCAAATTTATGAAGCAGACAGTTCCATATTTTTTAGCCTTGGTCTGGCAGTCAAGTTCATGTATTGTTCAAATATGTCGTGAGCTTAGAGAATTCCATTTGCTTGTGTGTATCTACAACAAAATCCTTACTCATAGACTGAGGTACATCCACTGCATCTGCCATACACGCAATTGACTGATTCTTTTGAGCTTCTTTTAGGCTTCTTTTTTTGAAATAGCAGGGGATTAACTTGAAATGACATAACTTTCTTTTACTCTCTACTGGTAAAGCTTTTAAAAATATAATCAGAGGCAATTCATTTTGAAGCTTTTAAAGTAAAATAACATTCTCCAGACTGAAAGTTTTATAGTTAGAAGAATCTATTCTAACAGAATCTATTAGTTTGTAAATCAATATCCCCTGTTGATTAATTTCCTAATAAAAAGTGCATATGTCTTTACGCTCTGTTCTACCGAGTTCAGTTGTATTATTGGACTAAACAACATGATTCTTCCACCCTTATTTATGTTCACACAAATAACCCCACTATATGTTCAACATAACAACTGTTAAAGTGAATACTCTCAGAATTTGTATTCCAGCAAAGAAAGTTTTTGACACAGACTGAAGTTAAAATTTTAAATAACATGTGCAAGAGTTGGACAAAGGGAGAGGTTGATCTTGCTTAATTTTGTTATATAGCTGAACAAGTCAACTTTGCCTCCCTTTATAGTCAACAGAGAAAAATAAGCTGTATGGGAGAACCATTTGCCTGACATTTTAAGGATCTATTTAAGTGTGAAATGAATCATGGCCTAGAAATATTTATTTCTATCCAGTAACTATACAGGGAGTGGCTAATTTAGTTGTAGACACGTAAAATTTTGAAGATAGGTTTTTTAAAACTTGTCCTTGTATCCATCACTTTTAATGGAATTAAGCATTACCATGTCTACAGTATAAAACAGATAGGCTGTGTTAGAAAAAAGATGTTATTCAACTAAAAAGACTCCCCAAACGATTTTGAGGCACTGAATACATAATTCAGTCTACTGAATACAGGTGAAGGGCTGAATTAAACAATGATAAGCAGTCCTCAAAATTATCTCTACGTAAGTTTGCCATGTAGTTGACACATTTTCTTCCAAATAAGAAGAGTTAGCCTATGGGTATATCGAAATGCCTCATCATCTTGTTGAAGATAAACTTTCTCGTTGTCATTATCAACCATTCTCTGCAGCTGTACTTCAGTTCTGTGATAGCCAAAATAAATACACTAGAGATTTGAAATTTTTAGAGACTAGAACTTTGCATCATACTTCATGTAATACAACTTCAGTTGTGCTTACATTCATGCCAGGAGTCTAAAAGACTCCTTCAGTTTACATATTGTGAGATACCTTGTAAGCTAAAGATAATTCAAGTATCCATGACAGTTTGCAGGTAAAGTCCAAGATTTTCAATAAACTACTTAATCTCATGAGATCCTTGTAGTGCTATTGTAGATAGTAAAGGCTATTTCAGATTCAGCCCTTTCTGAAAGTCCGGATGGACAAAGATATCTCAGCTCGGTCATGCAAAGATGGAGGCATTAGCAATTTTTGAAAATCTAAAATCCAGCTTTTTCAAAATAGCAGTGAAATGGAGAAAACATAACAGGACTAATGCAGTTTTTGCACATACTGGGTAAATTATAAAATAATTAGTCATGTTTTAGTTTAAATAACATGAAAAAACTCCTTTAATTAAGATTCTTATTAATAGTTGAAAGATTCATCTCATAATTATAACTATCATTATAGGGTAATTGTGCTTAATTGGAGGAGCTGATTATGATCAGAATAAACCTTTCAAATTTGATACTTGAAAATGGGGGAAGTGATGGATTCAGCTCATAGAGTTAAAAAGGAATCAAGGATCATAGAAGATGCGTGTTCAGCTGCTTGGCCACAAACTGCAAGTGTATGATTGAAGTGCACAAAGATTTCCATTGTTTGACATGTACACTCTGGTGTTACTAATGTATGTGTGGGTTTTGATTAGTGTGAGCAAAATACCCCTCCGAAGAAACACAAGTAATACTCTTCTGGAAATGGCAAGCCTTGTTTCCTTCATCCAAAGTGTAAAATTTGGTACATATAAGTACAGCTCTGCACACCTCTGCTTGGATCCTGGCTTGTCCTATAGGTCTCTTCACATTTTTCTTTCCACTCAACAAGAACTCGGAGTCATAACTTTGAGTAGGACACTAGCTGTCCCATACATAGTAACCGTGTTAGGTGTGATGTACCATGCATAATTGTGTAAAGCATTCCAGCTCTCTCTTATGTCTACAGGACTGCAGAGTTGTAGCTGTCCTCATCTCAAATGTTCTATGGTCTTATTCTGGCAGAAGACAGAAGAAACTTTCAGGAAAAATGAATTGAATTAGGCAAGCTTCAAAACACATTTTAGAAGCTGCAGCTTTCTTCTTTTTTGCTTCATGCATTCAGTAGCCTACAGATTAGCGCAGTCCCTGGGATGGCCATCTTCAGTCCAGGGTGTAGTGAATCCGGTCTTTGACAGAGGTGTTTCAGTCTCACCACTCCCAGGAATGTGCACAACAGTATATGATCTGCTCATTGCCATAAAGTGTGCAGGCGCGCAGCACGATGGACTTTGGTTAATGCACCCTAGTGACTGAGGACTTGTCGCCAGGGAAGAGACTTGCAGTCTGGTTCCTGCTCTAGCAGTAATTTCAGACTTTTTTCTGAATGATGTTTAGTGTCTGCTTCTCCCAGTCTAGCACCACTGAGTTGATTGCTTAGTCATTTGGGAATGAAGAGAGAAGTGGAAACATGAAGATGTAAACTATTAAGTGAGGCTTTAACTAGATCCTTTATTACCCCTTTAGCTGTAGGGAAAAACCCAACAAAACAAAACAAAAACACCAACCTCTAGAGAGAATATCGTACTTTAAACACACTGACACACTGTGTTATAGCTAGCAGTAAATGTTCTTTGGAAAGAAAAAGCAAAAAAAACATCCCTACAGAAGTGAGCTGAGAAGGACCAGGAAACTACTGTTGCTAATTTGCTTCCTTTCAGGGAGGGAAAGCCAGGCAAACATGTAAAACAGGAGGAGTGAGAAAAGACAGAAAAGGGCATAAGCAGAAAACACAGCAAACCTACAAAATTTAGCTTTACTTTCTGATGTCAACACCACTTTCCATAGGAGAAAAACAATTACAGCACACAGCTCTCCAAGACCTTGTCTCATGTTAGGCTGTTTAGATGTTGCATAGCTGCCTTTTTGGTCACAGATCACAGCAGTTTTGTGAAATAAATTATCATGTGGCTACCCAGACTGTGGTATTAAACAAAAGACTAAAGTCACTCTCAAGAGACAGGAAAAGTAAGGGAGGAAAGGAGTAGAACAAAGAAATTAAGGAGTGAAAGCAGAGAAAATCAACTTGGATATTTCACACATTTGGGACTCAGCTGAGAGACTGATGTTGAACCAGTCTCTGAGCCTTTTTTCTGACCCAGTTTGGAGATATTTCTCTCAAGGAAAATATAGCAATGTCATAACAAATCTGAGTTCCAGAAGCAGGGGTTGCCAATTTGGTGTAGTCAGAGAAGCATGTGTTGCAGCTGTTTGCTCTTTGCCTGTTGTGGGGTGAAATGAAACATTTCACCTTCAGGACCATCACTCTAACACCTTCTGGCGTGCAACATTTCTAAATGTTTTGTGAAAGTTCTCAGCATAATTG
>NC_051209.1:15930096-16006848 GCF_015220075.1 Falco rusticolus | reverse complement strand
TTTCTCTTTGCAGCTTCCTTGACCAAGGGGCTTTGCAAGCCACAATGATGAAATCTTTTGAATATGAAGTGCAAAATATCATATTTAAATATAATGAATAACAAACACAAGAGCAAATATTCTTCCCCTCTCTTTCCACTTTCTGTGTGCTTGACTTGCTAGGCATTTGACCTGGTACCACAACCCATTAAAACAAAAGAAAAAGAATCTACACTTAAAAAACAAGCAAACAAACAAACAAACAAACAATTTATCCCTGAATAATTGCTTTCTATTCTGTGTCATTTTTAATTAAAGATAGCAGCACCACAATCTAGCAATATATCTGTAAATTATTAGAAACCTTTTCCAGAGGCGAAAAGAATCAATATCTCTTTGTCTCACTGGCATAAAACATCTCTGTGTTACTTCTTTCCTGTTGGCAAGGGAGAAAGTGGAAAGAGCCTAAGATGGGAATAATAGCAGCACTGAAGGGGAAAGCCGTGTGCCAGGTCAAATGAGCAAGGTTTTTTCTTTTGTTTTTATTTTTAAAAATGAGCAGAGCTGTTTGCATTATCTGCTTCCATCCCTGCAGTAAGTTTTCCTCCCTTTGTGTCAGGGGTGGGAGACAGCACATGGAGCTACCAAGTTAAGCCACTGAAGAAAGGGAATGTGACCACAGGTTAGATGAGGAACCTGGACGTCAGGTCCTGGCTTCCCTTCCTGACTTCACCATGGATCTGCCATGTGATGCTGCTCAGCTTGCTTGGAGCTGAGAAGATGTAGGCCTTGCGCCTTGCATGATGGTGACCATGTCCTCCAGAGAGTAATTTCTTGCTGACAGTACTTGCCTGCATGGACTGACTTTGGCTTTCCACCTTGCTGCTTTCTGAAGGACAGTCCAAAAGTGGAGGCACTCAAGGCTGGTTGTGCATCTGGCAGAGTTTACAGGCATGGTCCCTCTGCCTCTTGCAACCCAAATGCACCACAGGTGTGGTTCATCCGAGTCATCTAATTTCCTCCAATTGTCAAATAGGCATAGCAAATAAACCACAATGTAAAAGTGCCTGGTTTCTTTTTTCACTATACATTAAAAGAAGACAGAGATTATGAGCTCAGATACCCACATTATAGAAATCTGGAGTTAGATAGCATTCAATAGAGCCTCAGTTTCCCCTTGTATAAACTGTGATAACAGGACCACAGTTATTAATATCATATACAAGCAGCTTGCTCTCACCCTCTTCTTTATGTGAGTGGGTTGTACCTGCTTGGGCAGGAGAACCTGTGTCAACACACAGGAAAAGGGAAATGTTATCCCCACGTTGTCTGCTGTCCGTTTCCCTTTGCTGAAGTCTCTGCATTTCTTGTCTCTGTCTAGGCTGCAAGGCAAGGAGAAGGTGGGGCTGAACTAGCTGCACTCCATGGTATTGCTCCCAACAATACAAGCATATTTCTGAAATGCAATTGAAAAGAACTGTTGTTTCAAAAGTCATTAACTTCTAGAAAGCCTCCAGCAAATCCATGGCTTAAGGAGCACCAGATCATTCATTTATTCACAGATTTTAAGAGTAGAGGGGGCATTTTGACTGTCAAGTCTGGTGTCCTAGATAATACACACGTTCCTTCCTACATATTGTCCAGCTGTTCTTCCTCAGGAATACATATTTCAGAAATCAAACCAGACCCCCAAATTCTTGGTGTCAAGACTGCTCTGGTGACACTGCTGGAGAGTTTCCATTTTTAATTAACATTCCAATGAAAACTATAGCTCCAAAAGGTTTCAAAAAGGTTTATCGACAAAGAAATTCACTGAAGCAGCTGATATTGCTGTCATGGAGTTAGTTCCCCTTCGTTCTGAATCACCCCTAGGCCTCAAGGTTTCGGGAAATTTCTCCCACAGCCTCAGCTTTCTGGAGAATTTTCTATCCCCTCTCATTTGTAGGGTGTGATAGGATAATAGCAGCAATCCAGTCCTTATTGTCTGTACCTGTGGATGAACAGTGCTGTATAAGTGTGAAGTGTTATTATTATTGTAAGGAAATAATAATACTAATAAAACAAAATGAATCGAAGTCTTGTCTTCAGATGGTTATTTTAGCAATCCAGAAATCTAAAGCCCATGAAATAGACGATTAAGAGGGGTTAGATACTTAATATCAGTTGTTGTGTTTTGGTAGAATTTTGCAATAACGCAGCTGCTATAATAATACGGATTTTTATTTCTCCTTACAGAAAGGAAGCAGTTGTGTTTTCAGAGAAGCCTTGAAGTCCTGCTGCAGAATGCAGAACTTTGTGTTTGTGTGAGTGTGCGTGTGTCTGTGTGCTCAGACGGCCTCTCTTCTCCTGTTGCAACAGCTCCATCTTTGGGAGAAAGGGAAATGTTTCTTTCCTTTAGCACACTTTGCAAACAAAAGAAACCTTGGAAATCTCATTTCACTCTGGAATACCTTTCTTCCATCCCCTCTTCTCTGCATGCCTCCCCACCATTGTTCTTCATCGGTTGGGGAATTAAAAAAAAAAAAAAGAAAACCAATAAAAAAACAATACCCCCTTTCTCTCATTTTTGATGTAACTAAGGACCAGAGACTCATTTAATTAGTCTCTCTCATGTGGCTTACAGCCCTGTTCAAGGCAAACATTTATTTCCTTTTTTTTTTTTTTTTTTTTTTTTTTTGTCAGGAACATGTGGTATCACGTTAATGGCTATTGGGGATCCTATGGCTAAATCGTAATCATAATTGTCTATACTAATCATAATTGCCTTGCTGTTGCAGCGTGCATCCCTCCCCCCTGTCAGTTGGCAGTCTCGTCCTGCTCCCTTGTACTGTGTGCTTACACTGTCTGAGAGCTCTTCCAGGAAGGGTGGACATCAGCCAGTTTTGCCTACTGAGGAGCTGCACCCAGCACACAGGGACTTCCAGACCCTGTAGGAGGGGACACTCAAGATCCTCATCCAGAACCCTCCCATGAGAAGAGTCACATCCATGTATTTAGTTGGGCTCACTCTTCCCTTTTAAAGTGAGGCTAGCTGAGGAAGAGGAGCTAGAGACCCAGAACAAAGAGCTTCTCTCATCCACAAGCTGCTTTTAATCACTGAGCTACATCTGGCACTCTTGTTTCCTCACAACCTGAATCTTTCATGCCTTTCCTCGCAGTGTCCCATCTCCAGCAGAAGAGATTACATCTCCCCCTCACTTCTCATAAACCTGAGGGGTATGACATGACCCAGGAGCCGGAGGGAAGAAAGCCTTTGCTTGACATAGACCCAGAACATGTTTCCCACTTCCTAGACAAATTGTCCCATCACTAACTACACCATTTTTCAAAGGGCAGTCAGTCACGAACATTCTTCTTTGCCTTAAAAGCAGTGACTATAAAAGGGAGAGCCACTATACCACTGGTTTTGTGAGGGACCTGGTCTGGTCAGCATGTGGTGGCCAGCCAGATAAGGTTCTTTAGGTAACATAAAGCCATACATCAGCTCCTGATTAGGTATTGATAGGCATTGAATGCCAAGGGGGGTTGGACCTGGAGGCCTATAAGAAAGGCAGATGGGTACTGCAGATACTACAGGCACAAGTGAAAAAGGATAGGGTTTGTTATGTTTAGTAATCACTGGGGTTTAATTAGAAGTGAGTGGGGTAAAATTACTAGTAAATCTTAAACAGTTGAACCGAGTGCCCCTTTTTTTTTCTGAAGACAGGGAAGAAAAAAGATGAAAAATATTAAAAGAAAGGGAAATATAACACCCAGCAACTATACAAGGGTGTGGATAGAGATCCTAGAGTGCCCAGAGTAACTTCTTCAAGAACAAGACAGAGGGCAAGGAAAAAACAGGATGCCAAAGAGGTCATGGAAGCAGACAGGGTCCAGATTAACCTAGGAACAGGACTAGAAAGGGGTCAGGCAGGTCCATCATGAGAAAAAGTAAAACCAGAGCTTTCAGAGGCAAGATCATAAAATACATGAAAAGCTAAAAAACAAACAAATAGGCACTGAATAATTTAATACAGCCCCAGAATCCTGGCACTGGCACTCTCTGCTGGCTGTTGGCTGCTGGATGTACATGGGGTTTAATTAACCTCTTGTGTCTGAAACAGGCCAGAGTCCTTTCTAACAATTTAATGCTGTAGTTGACTAAGTTTTACTGTCCATGAAGTATTTCTGGTCTTCTTAATGTTAGTAATATGGATGTAGCCATTGTGATCTAGACTGGAGTTGCAAGGAAGTTTTTAAACCCAGATCTCCTAAAGGCCAAACTAATGACTTCAGCATTCTTTGATGTAACGAAAATAATTTGTATACAGAGTTCAATTCACCACATGAGTTTTTGTTCAGATATCCTGGCTTTAATGTCACTGGAACAGAAACACATATTGTCCTATCCCCACAGTTCTGCTGTACCCTGAGCACGGCAGCTCTTCCAAATTCATGCTGATAAAACCTCATTACAGTTCTGTAATGTACTCCTGGTACACATTCCCACTTTCACTCTCATCTGCAATCCCTGGCATTGGCTGGGGTTTGAAAAGAAGGTTGTAAAAACAGCTGTGTGGAAAGATGTCTTTTTTTTTTTTTTTTTTTTTCTTGGAGTATTTCAGTCACAGCTAAAAATAAAACTTACAAAGTCTCCTGAGACAGCCTGTTCTTAAGATAATTCATTGCTAAAACTAAATCACAGAAGGTTTATCTTCACTCATAATACCCTATGAAGAATAGTTTTTACTTTCCCAGTCCAAGGTTTCTTTCTCTATTACTACTGGGAATGCAGTAAGGTTCCAGCATCTGAAACCAGGCAATTTGGGATCACTGCTGGCTGTGGAGTCAGGCTGACCAGCAAATCTCACCACCATTGCCCCACAACTTCTCACATTATATATCCCTATTATGCAAAGAACCTTTGAACTCCTCAAGAGCTACATCTAAACTCTCAAATATCACATAGCTGCATGTATATATACATTATCTATATATTCATTGTTAATTGGTCATTCACTGGAAAGCTTTAGAATGATTTGACAAAAATACCAAACAGAATAAAATAATCTTCCTAAGACTTTGTTGTGGGTTGACAGAAAGTCCTGCATGTGAGGGTTCAGGAAAGTCCGTATCCTTCAGCTGATGGTACACCTCACACTTCAGTTAACAAGCCAAGCCACAGCCAGGGCTGGCTATCCAGCTGCTTGCACAGCCTCCTCCTCCTCCTCCCCTCAAGTATTTTTACTTCCCAATATCTGCGCAGAAGCAGACAAGCATGTGTACTTCTCAACACATCAGCTAGAAATAAGCTAGACATAGATTTGAGATGACAATCCACAAGCAAAGCTTTCTGATATTTTAAGAGGGACAGCTATGTGTGCTGTTTAATATAATAGAAATTACCAGAAAAGAGTGGAGCATAGATGCTGCCTGTTCCTAGAGAGGAATGGGATATTTGGGGTGTTTCTTTCTACTGAGGGGCACATTTATGGAACTTCTTCAGGAATTCAGTGACTGAGCTAGGTTTGTCCTTTCTCACAGAAAAGCACCAAAACCAGATGAAAAACTATTTCCTGAAAGTCTTGGTTTTGCCCAGTAACATAGCAATATAAGCACTCTTCTGATCCATAGGAATCCTAGGAATCCTCAAGTGTTAATCACGCATTCTTCTAGCCAGGGAACTAAAACTTATCCTGAAATAATACTTGGTCTTAAAATCATATTAGACTTCAGTCTCCTTTACATAATAGTAAGTAAAAGCAGTACTGTACATATTTGTAAAGAGTTTTAAAACATACATAAGAACCTTGCTCTACAGCTTTAAAAATTTTGGTTTTCAGCTGAAATACTCCTCTGAGCAAACTGTATTGAATAACATAAAGTTCCTGTAAAGTACACTTTCCCCTCCCTGTTAAAAGCTTTTCTGGGACTCTAAATATAAAATATGTTTACCTGAATATTGTTTGCATTATCATTTCCTCATTCTCCACAACGTCCCTGAGAGAAAAGTAGAAAATATAAACTGTGGTGTTGTCATGATAGGGGCTGTCCTCATTTCAGCCACTGTTTTCCACTGTCAATATGAAATACAGTTGAAGTGCTATCAACGTGCTACTTGGCTAGGCAGTTTAAGTTTACCAAGAATGATGGTGTTTCAAGTTAGCTGTTAACTTTGCAGTGTCAGCCTATGAGAAATCCTGTTAGTAGTTATCACCTGAAGGGGAGGCAACAGCTGGCTGAGGAGTGGGAAGTTTTTAAACCCCTGGAATGGCTGGCATTTACATCCACGGGTTCATGCAGTGAATGTGAGGAAGGCTTCAGTTTACAGCTGTGTGTGGTGCTTCAGCGTGAAAGCAAGGTGGGCTACCCCCATGCAAATCACACTGCGCTCTCCCTGCATCGATTGGCATCAACCCAGTTATATCCTTGAATGATGAACAGCACTTGGAAAAGCAAGAGGATACAGTATTTTGGGGGGACTGCATTTGACTGTTGGCTGCTCTCAGATGCATTGTGAACAGGCTATTAGCTGCTCTGGCTATCCAAGCAATGTTTCCCTTTGCATTTCTGCCTGTTTTGGTCATAAACTCTTTCAGGCAGTGGGCATTCCTCTTTCCCTCCATGTTTTAAAAGCCAAGAATATGTTTATCTCTGTCGCATTTGTTCTGTGGTAGTTTAAAACAAGCTATAACTGGAATAAATCCTCACAGGAACAGACAATGGAATAAGAAATATTCTGAAATCATATTTTGTTTGGAAATATAGTCTGAAATTTATAATTAAATTATTTTTGTGAGTGGGCAATACTTTTTGCAGCCAATGAAATATTTTATTAAATTTCAATTTATAGCTTTTAATATTATGACTAAATATAGCAAATCTATGTCTAAACTGAAAATTTCTTAACCCCCCCAAAACTCCAAAACCCCCCAAACAAAACCAAAACCAAGCCTACAAGGCATAAACAGTTTCCATTTGATCTCACTTGCTTGTTTGGTTTTTTTTCTTTAATCAAAGTGAAATTTTATCATAATTAACACATTCTTATGGAACTGACTTCCACATATCAGCATTTCTAGTGGAAAAAACATGTGCTTTTGTAAAATTTGTAATGAGTCTTAGAGGAGCATGTCTCCTTCAGTACTATCCAAAACCAAGCCCAACAGTAAAGGTGCTCTGCCTACGTACATGTTCCTAGTGTAATTTTGAAATACTTGTCAGTGGCACCTTTTATACCTTCCAGAGACACAATTATACCTGGACTTCCAACTTAATGCCTCTAAAATGCTTCTTCCAGGAGGTGACTAAGAGTTTAAGAACATAAAAGGCTGAGATAGTTTCATCAGCAAAAGTCTGACTGGAGCTGTGATAGACCCCTGATGTCCATATTACTGATTCAGATCATGGGTAAGAAGGCAGAAGGAAAGTTCCTCATTTTTGGATCAAATGTTTATTTTATGACTCCTATTTCCCCAGCAGGTACCTGACTCTGGCACAAGTTTAATGATCCAAGTCAAGCCAAGGACGTGAAAGGGTCTGCAGAGAGATCCAGCTCCACTCCTGCCTCATCTCTACCCAGCCCTGGTTTGTAACACACTCTCAGCTGCACAGTCAAAGTTCAAGTAGGTTTACATGTACACCTTATTAGTAGGAGCCATAGCCAACAGCATACATAAACTTCAAAGTTGCCTTAGGATGGGAACGAAAAGAGAGAAAAAGGAAACCCTCTCCCCCACGTCCAGGTGGGAAGGCAAAGTGACGAGCTACCCAAACAAGCATCCTCCTCTGGCCATCCTCTCCAGGGAAACAGGTGGTGACAATGATCACATTGAAGATGACAAAATCTTTTTACCTTGCTTTCTTCTCCATCCAATTATACTTCTCATCAAGACTTTCTCAATGTCCCCATTGCCAGTTACTGTTTATGACACTACTGGTGCTGGTTGGAGCACTCCTGATTAGGTGCAGGTGTTGCACACTAATTGCCCATTAAGTTTTGGTGTGTATATTATTGATAATATTTACTGGATTTTAAAATTAGTATTATTCGTTATCTACTAAGCTGTGTTTGTTTTAATATGAAGCTGGAAACTAAATCCTATAGGGTGAAAGGTGAATAGATTTGCTCATGGAGATATAGACCAGTAGCTACAAAGCAAAATGGTGAAGAGGCAGAGGAAGAATTAGAACATTTAAATATCAAGGGCAATAACTTCAGAGAAGCAACTGGACATAACAGGTCAGAATCCCACAGTGCAAAGTGAATAAAGGCATTTGGGGTGCCGTGGTAAAGGCACTGCCACAGAAACCATGGGGTGTGTTGATGGAAGGTTGCTGCATTGTAAGTGAAAGGCGGGTTGGGGTTGCAGATGAAAAGTCCTTAGCATTGCAAGGCTTAGAGTGGACAAGGCACCACACACTATTTTGTTTTCTAGGTTCCCTGATGTTTTCTCTTGTGAAGGAGTACTGTGGAGAGACCCAGCCATGGGAAGGATGAGTGTGCTGAGGGAAATGAGGTTGTGAGTATAACGAGTTTTGGCTGCTGGACAGCATGGGAAGGTACAAGTGTTCTCACTTTTCTAAAGGAAGAAGTGTAGGACAGAAGGGGATCTTTACTATTACAGAAATTAGAGTCACTGTGTCTGAATTTTCTGAGTTTAGCTAAAGCCAGTGGAAATCAGCATAGTCCACAAAACTTCAACAGGTTACTGAAGAACATTCCGTAAGTAGGGTGACTAAAGGATTGAATTATCCATGGAAGGTATCTCTGTCTCTCTGCTCACTATAACAACAGTCACTAAACTTCTAAATTTTGCACTGCAGTTAAATGTCCAAACTTATTTGGGGTATTCCCAAGCATTTTAAAACTGAGAAACTGAGGCAAGGTAGAAACAAATGGCTCATGAACAAGAAACTCATGATCTCTCAAATGTTAGGATACACGAAATGCACTGAGCAGAACTGCCACCCTCTTTGCAGATTCCCAGGTTTGTCATGGTGGATCTTAGCATAGGACCCTGTAGCCAAAGGAAATCTAAAATTTTACAAATCTCACATATGATCTTTTTTCCCATGTTTTTAAATTTTATTTGATATATATCCCATGCACTAGCAATGATAATTTAAACCCCAAACAAATATAGAAATTAATATCCTTTTCTTTAATATTCCTCATGTATTTACAAGTTAAAGGGAAGCATTTTTTCTGTAGTACTAAATGCAGTATGAGGCACAGAACAACCCTCATCAAAATGGACATCTTTTAAAGTATACTTTTTTAGCACTGACCATTCTCCCACCTTCCTCCCCTGCTTCCTTTTCTTAGAACACAGTTTATTCCTTTTTGACTGTTCTAATTTTCTGTATGTTTTCATTTTATTCCTCAACTCTTTCTCCTTGTACATCCTCTCCACAAAAATATTTCACTATTGAAAAAGGAATCCCCCAAACCATAACCAAAATGTATAGATCCAACCAGAAATTTCATCATGTGTCTTTTATTCTCTTTTTACACTGTCCTAACTTGCACTATGTTGTTTTTCTATGAGAGACAGTGTATGCTCAGAACTGAATTCTGTCTTAATAGTCAAGAAACACTGGCATTGCCCAGAAGTGAGATTTACAGGACATTGTTGTCACTAGTCTTAGACCAACAGTCCTCTTATGTTCACTGTTACAGATGTTTGAGAATACAGCTATATAATAGCTATTTCTTCAAGGTGCCGGTTGATACTATGGGGACAAATGCGCAACCTGAAAATTGTAGAGCAGGATGAGTTGTGCAGAAGATCCTGAAAGAGCAGCATCCCTCTTCTAGTGAGCTTTCTTACAGCATGAGGCCCATTAAGGCTGCTGGTTCCCTTGGAATCTTAGTTCCCCTGCTCAGGAGATAGGAGGTCAGCAGTGTGAAGACCTGTCAGCTGGGTATGGCTAGTACTTCTGATCTGTAAGCAGCGCAAATTCCATCTCTTTTTTCTTCTGAAAGCATAGGGAAGTCATGAAATAGAAGGTGAGGAAGCATCTCAGGATTTGAGGACTTCTCAGGCCTGAGTACAGTTTGTCTACATGGTCTTCTCTTTTTTTTTTTTTTTTTCCCCTGAAAAAATGGGATTCTGTGGTTTAAATTCACTTATTAAAACATGTTTAAGTACTCACATGTGACATGTTTCTCTGCTGACCTGCAATGGATTCAAGTCTCCTTTTCCTTCTCTCTCACATTGCATGTCTACTGTTGCATACTGTGAGCAAAGTGTTATCTCCCTGATTTGATAATGCCATCCTCATTGTACCCTAGATGTCATTTGCAGGATCAGGGTCTGTATTAGTTTTCTTCTCCATTTGTAACTATATACTTTTGCTTAGCTTTGGGGAGCACTGTGGGGCCATTTGTGAAATGACAGTGCTTTCTGCCGGGGAGATCATTATAGGCAGAATGCATTCCAATGTGCAAATTACAGTTCTGCTTATAGTGAGTTTGTTCCACTTAATACAAAAGAGCTTTACAAAAGGAAGGTCTTGCTGCACTTTCCCCTAATTTGGAGCTGCAAAGCTAACTTCCATGCTGTGCAGAAATGCACAAGGAGGGTTAAGTCAGTTTTAAAAGAGCATCAGTTGGGTGAAAATGTGTTTGACCTTCACAGGGTTCTTCAGTCATTCTTCAGTTTGAGTGGCTGACTGATTGTGTCATTCTGTCATATATATATTAAAAAAAAAAAAAGAGAGAGAGAAAAAAAAATTAAAAATCGATCCTGTCTACCCCTGAAAGCCTTAGTTTTCATTGGCATCTAACTGACATAATATTTGGTTGAGTTTTCATTGCTATTTTTATTTAAATGTTCTGGGGTATGCCAGCTAGCAGCAAGGTCCATTTTTATATCACAGTGAACTCCCACAGTTCTGGTAAATATAATCAGATAAGGGGAAGTTCAACTTAAACCTTCTGTTGCAGTCAATAAAAGAAAACTTCATAACCCAAGACTATATCTCTATTTATAATTGCTAATTATAGAAATCTATTCAAGGACACTCTAAAAACAGGATTATAAATACATCTAAAAAAAAAAAATAGAATAATGTAGAGACAGAAAAATGAGAGTCAGTGAGAGCTAAGAAATGAAAAAGAAACCAAATACAAAGCAATGTATTTGCTTGAGCTTTTTACGAGGCAAAATATCCCCAGATAAGTTCCCATTGTAATTCAGTATTTCGTTATCTCTGTGACAGTGATCTTGCATTTCTGCAAAAGGTTGTTGACCAAATGGATCTAGGTGTCATTGTACAGATAGCAGAAATGACTGGAAGCATAAACGCTTCCAAGGAAAAACATATAGGAGGGAAATTATGTGTTTCCTGCATTTAAGGGTTGAATTCAAGAACCTATGTCTCTTTTACCAGATTTGCCTTGGCAAGTTACGCAGAAAGTAGACATGCTGCCAAATATTAGTCATTCAAATTAGACTCCCAATACAGCATGGGATAAAATCCCCAAGAGTCTAGAGCACAAGTCTTATGAGGAGCAGCTGAGGGAACTGGGGGTGTTCAGCTGGCAGAAAAGGAGGCTAGGGAGGACCTTATTGTTCTCTACAGCTACGTGGAAGGAGGTTGCAGCAAGATGGGGGTCAGTCTCTTCTCCTGAGTAACAAGCAATACGAGGGAATGGCCTCAAGTTGTGCCAGGGGAGTTTTAGATTGGATATCAGGAAAAATTTCTTCACCAAAAAGGTCATCAAGCATTGGAACAGGCTGCCCAGGGAAGTGGTTGAGTCACTGTCCCTGGAGGTATTTAAAAGACATGTAATGTCTGCCCAGGGACATAGTGGACTTGGCAGTGCTGAGTTTACAGTTGGACTCACTGATCTCAAAAGTCTTTTCCAACTTAATTTCTTGATTCTGTTATTCTATGACTCTTTACCTAGAGAACTACAAGCTGGAGATACCAACAGATTTAATTGATCACTAACAACATCTTTCCAAAGAAGCAATGGTGTGAACAGTCTTCCTTAACTCCCTCTGCAGATAAAGACATAGATTTGAAAATGGCCAAATGTTAAATGTGTTCATCTTTGGTCAAAAAGAAGGAGTATTTTCAGGTTTTCAATGTTTTGCATGGTCTAAAAGCAAAAAAATATGTATGTCATCCCTATAGCACAACTCAGTATGAAGAGGTCATGACCCATTATTTCTTTTGGAATCACAGAGTCATAGAATGGTTTAGTTGGAAGGGACCTTTACAGCTCATCTATTTCCAAACTCCCCTGCTGTGGGCAGGGATATCTTTCACTGTATGACTGACTTTGTCCCAGCCCCAAAGGCCATTGCCACCCACAGCTTGGCCATGCACCAGGGCTGTCCTCCACAGCCCTGCTCAGCTCCATGGAGGTCCTGAGATGTGATGGGATCACAGTTGGAGGCAGCACAGCTGCAGGCTGCACGCTTGCTGATAAGACACAGTGATGTGACCCATTATTTTTTTGGTTAGGCTTCAGGTCAGATTTTCAATGACTTAAAAGTTTCTTTACATTTGTATACCATGTCTCTTCTTCTCTGACATCTGTGATGAAGGGTTGTAATCTGAAAGGATTTCCTGGTTACACCACTGCTGTGCAGTGAACACTTACTTACTCCTAAGGTGTCCTTTTATATCAGCCCTTAGTATATGTAATGGCTTTAAAAGAACTGAAAGCCAAGATATATTGTGTTCCCTTTGTAATTACTCAGTACTATTTTGACATCAAGGGAACCGATGGGTAATATTTGTGGTCTCCTTTCTTAAACTCGCACCTTACTGATTTCTAGGGCAGTCAGACTGAAACACCATAGTATTTTAAAAAATATATTCCTATTGGCTAGAAAAGAGGGAAGAATTCCGATAATGGCAGAACAAAAAGAATAGCTACATAAAATCAGAATCACTCACACTGTGTTTCAGATCACTTTTAATTTTTTTTCTTTTTCTTTTTTTTTTAATGAATACAGGGGGTTTGAGATGAGAACAATTTTCAGGAGAAACAAAAGAAGTAAGAAAGCAAAGTATATTTAAGACCTCCTTGAAGACACCCGGAGTTAATAATGATATACACTGTAGAGAAAACAACTGTGAGATGGGTGCAAAATGCCACAAACCCAGCTAATTAAAAATGAGGTTATTAGTTTTTAGTTGCACTGCAGTTAGAGATAATGCTACAGAGAGCCTGAGTGAAAGCACATTTTGTATTGTAGCAAGAAGTACATTTTATGTGGCATTTTATTTTATTTTAAGGGGTGCTTCTATTTAGAGAGAGGAAGAATTCATTTATGAGTTAAAATGGACTCACTGTGGTTTTTCTGTACCTTTTGGGGGGAGTGAGAGGGGACAAGAAGGGTACAAACTTTCTTCCAAATCTGGCATTCCACCAAAAACAGCACTGAAAATTTGTGGCTCACTATAAAAGACAGCTGCCCAGATTCCCAAGCCTTGTGGGAATGCCTAACATCTATGGATTTATTTTTTTTCCAGGGTGATCAATAGAAATTATTCACTTGTTTTGAAAGTGCAGCTCCAAATATCATTCTCAATGTGATGCTAATTGTTTTCCAGTAATTTTATGGCCAGATTTCAGAGCAACTCAGTTCCTACATACAGAAAAAAAAAATAATAATGTTCCCTTTTATTCCCCATGTTAAATGTTTTTAGAAATATGGCTGTTATCTAAATTATTGAATAGATGCTGAGATCTTTGAACAATTTCATACTGATTCATATATATGGATCCCTGAGTATCTCTATCTAAAGCATCTTGCTGGGTGTGGATTTTGGACTGTGTGTAAGAATCAGGAATGAAATCCTCCTGGCACTCAGGTCACTGACTGAATCATGGAACTGTAGAACAGTTTGGGTTGGAAGGGACATTTAAAGGCCATCTAGTCCAACACCCCTGCAATAAGCAGGAACATCTTC
The DNA here is from genome assembly GCF_015220075.1 of Falco rusticolus. Taxonomy (NCBI): domain Eukaryota; kingdom Metazoa; phylum Chordata; class Aves; order Falconiformes; family Falconidae; genus Falco; species Falco rusticolus. The sequence continues at coordinate 15,992,952 of NC_051209.1, read as the reverse complement.
AACTAGCTCAGTTTGAAAGCTTTCTCAGTTTTACTGGGTCACTCTGAGCACCTTGTTGGTTTGCAGAGACTCTATCACAAGAGTGGTCCTGTATTACCTATAATAAGGTAACGTGAAAATTAAGTAATTTTTTTAATGTTTCTTTGAAGCAACCTTTAGTTGAAACAGCAGTTTTCACTAGTTGAAGGAAGAGAGCCTCTAGGGCAGCAAAAGGAAGATTTGCAAAATTTAACCAAAGATATCTAGGACTACTTGAAAATAAATTGATAGCTCACCTCCTTAAAAGAAAATTATTCAACAGAACAAAATCCATAAATCCCCATTTATCTGTTTATCCATCCACATCTGGGCTGAACTACAGTAATAGGTCATTTTTTCTGCTCCTACAAGACCCAGACTAAAAATAAACTCTAAAATAAAGAATAATCTACTAAACCTGATTTTTTTTCCTAAAAGCCAAGGTAAAACAGCTTTACCTGTGCATAAAATCAAGCTGAGAGTGTCTTGATGCACATCTCAGTAATAAAGAGTCATTTGGGGAGTTCACAAACATATAGTGCCTTTGACTTGTATTTCTTGTCTATATGCATTTTTTTTTATTTGTCAAACAGTTTGTTTACAGAGAAGCATGTAGGAGACACGTGAGGGATCATTTTCCTACCACCTGGAGCTCTCAGCCAGCAGAGTGAACAGTCTTTAGGCTAATCTGAGGATAAAGCCAGGGAGATATTCCTCAAAGTGAAAGACAATAAGACTTGCTTCTTCTTTTGGTATTTGACCAAATTAAGTGCAACGCAGTCCAAAGGATTTAATGATTATGCTCGTACTTCTGAGCTAACCAGTGCCAGAAAATATTCCTGGGCTCTGGAATACAATTGCCTATAAAGTTGAATTGTTAAAGTTGTCCCTAGAACAGATTTGGCGCCAGGTAACCAAAATTTCCCTAGACAGTTTCTGGGAACTTTTCAGGAGACAACATGGGCCAAGGATGACTCTCAACAGGCAGTTTGGATGTGGCCACCCAGTTTTGGAGGTTAAAAGAATTTCCCAGTAAGGAGGTGGACCGATCCATGCCAGCTGGCTGCTGCCTTCAAAACCAGTTCTGAGCATGTATAATTTACTAGTATAGCTGTGGCTTTTGTTTCCACATTGTATATTATATAATATCACAGAGCACAACATGAATATGATATAAAAAGTAAATTAAAATGGGAATGAAAGTTCAATTAAACCAAGAACACTTCCTCCAGAATCTGTTTGGTAAAAGATTTAGGGAGAAACACGTTGCCTGCTTGTGTCCATTTTGGCTCAGGATATATTTCAAAATTAAGAACTTAACTGTGAATTACAAAATGAAGCTCCATCCCAGTTCTAATTAGTAGAGACTCAGCAAGTTTAGGAAAAACTGTGCAGCATCTGTCAGTTGCTCACCACAAGAACATGCATACACACACCTACACACATAATTCAATGAAAATAAATAATACCTAATGCTTTGTAAAGGTCACTCAGGCTTTCTGGTGCAGACACTTCGCTCCCTTTGTGACCAGTTTCACAAAATGCAGTCTTTCTGACTTAAGCCATTTAAAAAGCCAACCTTTACATTTTAGATTTCCCTCATCTCTATTGACATACTCACTTGTGCTGAGGGTTTTGGTCCACAGGAAAACATCTCCTGCTCCCTGCCACCCACCATGCTGATCCTGACACAAACATCAGAACCTCCATCCTCAGTTTAACACTTCATTTCAAATGGAGATTTTTAAGCATCCACTAAAAAAAAAAAAAAAGGAGAGAGAGAGAGGGGGAGTGGGTGTGGGTGGGAAGAGGGGAGGGAAAACCACCCTCCTGCCTCTAAATGGAGCTAAGCAGAAAACTTTGTGTACATGGGCAGTGTTCAAGCATTTTTGTCAGCCCTAAGCCCTGGGTTCCCAGCTTCCCCCAGGCATCAGTCCCCCAAGCACAGACTACTGTGCTGAGCTTGCACTTTCCTGGGTGACCAAACAGCAACCTAGCAGTCATGTAAAATTAAAACACAATACAAGCACTGATAAAAGGCCCAGCAGTTTCTACTCTGCATGAGTGCCAAGATGATGCTGAGAAGATGAAGCAGGTCTATCTGGTGTAGTAGGAGCTGCCTGAGTCTACAGGCAGCCTGGGGCACAGCCAGGGTGCAGCCAATATCCTTTCAGTCTCACCTGAATGATTACTTAGATATCTATTGAATTGTAGAGCTGGTCATCTTTTCAACATGCAGGGTCTCAGGAGAAGAGTCAAAGTGGTCAAGACCTAACCCTTTAAAACCACAGCTCACATTTTTTGCAATGACTAAGAGGTTCTCTCCCTCTGTTGCCTAATCAGTGGCAAGGGATGAAGCCAACTGCTTATGTTGAGGAGATACAAAGTCTCTTGGGTTTAGTCAAACGAGAAGGAGAAGGCAGTCTGATACTATAGTGCACATCCTTGGAGGAAGACATAGTATGTATTTATCTGACTGATAGAGACATCTGCATGTATATCTCTACCAGTCTCCTAGCCTCCCTTTACATAAAGCAAAGACTGCAGAACTTTTAGTGTGCCTCAATCTAAGCCAGCCCAGAAAATTAATCCCCAATTTCCTTTTTCTCTCCTCCACCTACTAGGGAAGCTCCTGCAGATTTTGGCATTGCTAGACCTTGTCAGTGTGGTGTGGTAAGGTGCATCTCACCCTGGTCCTCCTAAGCTGAAGCTGTTACACATTATCTTTTAAATTACAGGAGGACAGATAATCAACTAATCATCACACAAGAGTCACAAAGTTTAAATCAGGGTAAGACTTCCTGAAAAGTGCTGAAAACCGGTGCTCTGGCCTGCAATTCATGGGAATCAAAGGTAGAAGAAGTAAGTGGACTGAATGTACTCCTAAACTACTTCAGAGATCCTTGCCTTTTACAGTGCTAAGGCATCAGGATCTGTCAAGACTCATTCCGTAGTTTGGGACCAGTCCATCTTTTAGGGAACTTCTCATCACAGAGATGAGTTATTTCAGCACAGGATCTTGTTCCTAAAACTGATCAGAATATGCTTAACAACAGCAGTTTTCCTCATTAGAAATATTTTTTCTCTTCTTTTATAAAAGAACTATGTAACAAAAAAATATTTAAAAATACACCATTATTGTTGTAATCTATTGTATTTTAATTAATGATTTCTTTGAAATTGTACACTTCATTTTATCAGGTTCATTTTTAAGACCTTGCTTTTTCCTTATCTACTTAATGAAGTTCACCATATAATAAGAAAATGTGACTTCTGGTGATAAAAATGATTTTAAAAGAAAATATTTTGTTACAAATATGTATTAAAAAAGACACAAATATCGACACACAAAAAATACTAATATAAACTCTGAAAAACGGATACAATTTCCAAAACATTGTTTCATTTTCTTCCAGAAACAATTTCTTTCACCAATTTCTTTGCCTTTTTGCTTTAGTTTCAGAATGAAATGAGGGACAATGAAATACAAAATAAATTAAGAAAGGTGTTTCATGCAGGAAACCTCATAAACCTCACTTATTTTTTTTTTACCACATTCCTTCAATACAAACATGTATCTTAAAGAAGCTTCTGAAGGCCATGGAATAGTATCACCAGTAGGATTTACAGCTTCCTTTGTTAAGGAGAAAGGACTTTCTTAAGAAGTCTTCTCCTAAGACATTTGCAATGGAAGCTACCTGAGAACCACAGATGGAAGCAGTTGTTCCTTCTTTACGCAACTGCACTGAGTCTTGTTAGCATAGCCACAGGAGATGATGCGGTTTCCAAAATGAGGACATACAGATTGTTGTCCAAACAAGATTTGGCCAACACACCCATTCCTGTCTGATATGCTTCTTCCCTGGTTTCCTTGTGGGCAACTGGTAGCATAGGTGCAGAAATAGCAAAGATCTTTTTCCATTCTCTTTATTTACACTGAAATCTGAGGAAGTGCCTTAGTTTCATCCCCTCCTTTGCCTAAGCACTGTCTTTCAGCAGTGTGACATACTGGGAATGTAGAGTTTCTGTCCGAGTTCAGTGCCTTCACGAAGGAAAAGGGAGCATCACACACATACATGGTGTTATCACAATCACTATGTCCTTCAAAATCAACCTGTGCACTGCAAGTCTCCTGTTCCAGCACTGACTCATTCCAAACCTGCTTAGCTGATGAAATCTGACAGGATCGCAGCTAGAGTTGGCCCAACCTATTTAGCTTATGAGATCTGACAGGATCACAGCTGGAAGTGCCCCAGGAGATCTGATGGGATCACAGCTTGAGAAGGCTTATCTATAGACACAGTACATAAACATTGATCCAAGATCTGCATAAAAATGAAATCCCATTGTAAAAATGAAATCTTCTCCTCAGGTTCATAAACAAAGCAAACACAAGCTTTTATAAGAATATAACATTCATTTTATAAGAATATACCTTTTTTTTTCTTAATTTTTTTCCACTTCCTTGGAGATGAAAATAAACCTGCCAATGGGTTGCAGGATTCTCATGAGGATTACTATGCCATCCAGCAAACCTAAGGGCATGAAGAAGCATGAAGGTTACTGACAGTCTATCCAGCTTTCAGAATTTTTTATTTTTTACTAGACACCTTTGAGGGTGTGAGATCAGCCACCCCACTGCCAAAAAAAAGCAGATAAATCTCACCTCAAATCAATTCTGGTGACAGGATCACAAACAACTACTACTTTTCATCTCAAACAGTGATTGTCTCTCTTTTTTTAATTAGTGCTTCTGTATTTGTGTATTGTATTATCTAATCTTGAGAAAGTTGTGTGGTGTAATGAAATATGACCAGCATCTTTTGCTTTGATGCTTTCCGTAAGCTCACTTTGTGGACGTAACTTTGGTTTGCTTCTCACAACATGATCATGAGGATCTATAAGGTGAATTTTTTAATGTGACTATTGTATGGCTACACATTTATGTTTTGGAATCAATAAACACAGCTCCTTTCCCACTTTTATGCTCCCTGATACTGGGGAACAAGGTCATAAGAGATTTGAGTATTTTAATGTTGTTGTGTAGGTGGGAATCTAAGAGTGTCTAAATGAAATAAAATCAAACAAAAAGACATTACTTTTTGTAACTAGATATAAGTAAAATTATTTTTAAAATATTTTAAAATATAATTGTAATTTAGATACATTAGATTAATGATTAAAGGCTATATTTGGATCTATTAGAATTGCAGGCATTTGCTGTGATGATGATAATGATGTTGTCTTCCTCTTCTTCACCAAACTATTTCATCACAAAACCATCTAAAAACCTCCATCAAAGAGCTGTTGCGCAAGGGTCTTTACAAACTGAACAAGAAGACTGTACCTGACTCAGAGACAGATCAGCTAGTTCCCATTTGGGCTAAATGAATTATAAAGATCCTTCTCACTCAAGGACTGATCAAAAATCAAATGAATTTTCTTGATGTTATTAAATCTTCAGACTATGTGTCTTCATTAGTTAATAATTTTAATTCATTATGCCTTTTTTGAAGAATCCAAATTTAAAATAAATCATTTTTGGACATCTGTCTCACATGGAAAACATAACATGAAGAAATGCTGAACAGCTTGTTGATAGCAACTAACAAACCTTCAGATTGTCTTGTTTTCTACCATAAACTAAAATACCTCCTCAGCACTTGAAACTCAGCTGAAGATCATGGAAATCAGGTCATAAAGACTTTCCTTGTCCACCTATCTAAAGCAGCATTCTTCAACCTTTTCAGGTAACTGACCTGCCTTATTCAAGTAAAAATTTTCTCTGACCCTCTTAACATTAACTATGAAAATAGGAGTACATAATGTATTTATGATAACAATGATATGCCTGTATAATTTAGTTGTGTGCATGTTTCAAGAGGTCGACAGAGAAAACTTGACCTTGAAGAGGAAGGGTGTGTGTGGAAGTTTCATTGATACAAAATTTTTAACCACCTCAAACTGACATTGCTTGTCTTTCATGACCATTGTGTCGCAGCCCAGAACATAGGAAGCAATCTAAGGTGGTCATAAACATTCCTCAGTGTTACAGGGCAAGTTTTGTAGGTAATGGTTTTCCTATCCTAAAATATATTTGAAAAATATGAAGAAAAAAATGTATATGTCAACATTGACAAAACGGTTCTTCTTCCTGTCTTTGTTCTTTAGCCATATATTGTTACATTTCATTCAAGAGAGACTTTTTAGTAAACCAAAATTTTCATTGTAAAGTTGTCAACATGTCAGTGTTTCCCCCACCTCAAGAAGTGTTTTTTGAAAAGGTATTACAGAAAATGGACCTCATAACACTCCATCACAAACTTTTGGCCTAGCAACACTGTGCTTTACGTAAGGTTGCACCGTATTCCTGACCTGTCCACCATGTGTGGTCTTTGGAATGTAGTTGGGTTTGAATGTTACATGAGGTTCACCAAAATCAGTCTCATAATTCTTTCTATCTCTAGCTTTTCCAGATCACAGTTCTCTCTATATGGGGAGACACAAGCTGCCTGCAGATTTCCTATGTTACAAACAGGAAGGATGAGGTGGAGACTTCTGGAATGGTCCAAGTGTATGAGGTTCCTCAACTTACATATATACAGCCAAAGAAATAGAGTAGTCAGTAGATTATTTTTTTTTTCTTTAAAGGTAACTTAGCAGAACAGTTATTTTAGAAGGCTAAAGATATTCAGGAGTTGATTTATGTCTTCTAATGTAGACATTCATAATGTAGATGTTGATGTCTGTTAAAATCCCTAGGCACTTTTGAGGTGTGATGCATGTCAGCTAAAGTACACAACTAAAGTAGATCAGATTAATTGCTCCCTAAAAGTACTCAGCACCCCACTTAACTGCAACGAGTGACTGCAGAGCCTGGGGGGACTTGCTCAGATGTAGAAGTCTGCTGAGTAGATATCTGAAGCAAGACGAGATGAATCCTGGATTGGGATAATCTATCAGAAAACATGGTTAAACTCCCAGCTCTGCTGCAGACCTCCTGCCTTCAGACACCAGGGAAAATGTCACCTAGAAAAAATAATGGCTGGATTTCATCCCTCTTCAGACCTTGTACAAGAATGAAGGTGACTGAAGTTGCCAGAAGGAGGGTGGTCTGAGCTTTGCTTCCGCAGGAGCTGTACAAGTTCTTGAAGTGTATTGTTTGAAAAATGATGGTGCACAAGTTAGTGAGGCTCCCGGGCAGTAGCTTACCCAGTGTTAGCATAGCTGACATGCTGACAGTTTATATGGAATTTATGTGCCCATTTACTCTGCTTTTTATGGGAAAACATGTTGTTACCTTACAGCTGCCCCATCACATGCTACTTATCCTGCCTCAGAGCTACAGAGCACCTTCCTCAAGGAAATATACATACATCAAGAGGTTATGTATTTTTAAACAACATTGTAAGAGGGAAATAATAAAATATGCATTTTACTGTGTACTAGCAGCTTTTAATTTTTCTATATAATTTACTTAGCAAATTTAACTTATTCTATAACCATTTGCAGTTGTTCTCTTCTTCATTCACATATTTGGAGTAAGATAAAGAAATCAGGAGTAAGGAAGTCTTTTCAATAGGATAAAGGAATTTGTTGAGGTTCTACCATATTACCAAAAAAACCCAGGAATAAACATACAAAACATGGATGGTAAAGGATGCTTAACAATGGTGACTATGACAGTATATCAAACAGTAAATCAGATAGCAGAAGGCTGGGATTAGTGACAGAAGTTACAATACAATCTTTCTATTCTAAAAAATGTTCCAAAAAGGAAAATAAAAAGAAATAATCCTACTACCGTTATGCCTTCTACCAAATTATTTTACTGATATCCTTCCTCAGTCAGCTGATAACCCATATTTCTGCCTGGAAGTATTCCATTTTCTTATTTGAGTAAAGGAATAACTTGCAAAAGTTGTTTTATCCTCCTGAAGTGATGTTTTAAAACTGGTTTCAGTAATGGTGTGGGTAATTACTTGCTACAGACCCTAACATGAAGAATAGCCCAAAAAAGGCCATCACTGGAGTGCTATTACATTCCATTCAGCTGAAGCTGGTTTAATTAGAACAGCTTATTTTATTTAATATAACCCCAGTATAACGTTTATGTTCTGCTAGGAGGTGAACCAGAACTTCATTTACCTGATACCTAGGGATGAAAATGCACCATCCCCTCTCTTCCATGGCTTCAAGGTCTGAAAAGCCAAGACCAATTTTTATATTTTAATATAGGATTGGAAAATTAGCTTACAGACCCCAGTATTTCCCACATCTCTAGCACCAGCTATTGGTGCAAAAGCATTTTACATAAGAATTGTTCAACAGAGCTTGCTGGCAGGTTCCCTTTCTTTTTCTCTGCCTTCACAGTAATGCAAAGTTATGTTGGTGATTATATTTTCAAATGGAGAAATAGAAAATGTATAAAGCAGTTACACATTTGGATTTGAAAGTGGCCGTAATTACGAGTTAATGAAACTTGGGCTGCTATCCTGATAACAGCACTAGGCTTTTCTGGAGGAAATGGCCAGTGTTGGTTGAAGCTGATTAATAACAATTCTGAGTCTTAAGGGATCATGTCCACATCAGTTGGACCTCCCTGGACAGAGTTATCAGCCATGACTGTAGTTTGAATATGGAGACAGTAGAAAATCTATATACTACTATACACAGTCAAGTTTCTAAGACTGATAAAAACTGATAAAAAGTCTACAAAAGCTTCAAGAAAAGCATATTTTTAAAAAAGTGTTGAGGGATGACATTTGTCACTATTTCAAAGTTGGTTTAGTGCTGTGCCCATTCTTCTGACTAGGTGTACATCTTCCTCAAACCCTCAGGATTGTACCGCTCTAGAAGAATACCTACTTTATGAAGGAGAATCCAGAATTTAGGAAGGCACCTAAATTTATGCAAGACTGAGGACTGAAAAACTGTTTTATCTGAGGTAAAGCTTGTATTCTGCTAACCTAAAATACTCATTTTTCTTTCTTCGTATAGAATCTTCTGGTACCTAGTAGATCTCTGTATTTGTAGAGAGCAGAACTTTTGCTGACAAAGTGTGTATTCATCTGTAGCTACCCACTGCAGAAGTTTCCTCAACTGAGCATTTTAGGATTTAGAACAGTGCCCTATATAAGTTCTAGAGGGCAACCAGAGAGACAGATGACAGAGAGCAGCCATGTGAGGTGTAAGTATAACCTATGTTAACATACTGCCTATTTCAAATAAATGTTTTGGTTTGCCTAGTGCTGCTTGCAGCAACTGACTTAGTTTTGCAGATTAAACAACAGCAGGTGAATTATTTTATTTTTATGTTTTTAGTATTTGTTTTAAGTACAGAAATATTCTCTTACCATATTCTTCTACAATCAGGTGGCAGCTACTAAATGACTCAAACACATGTAGCCATTTTTGTTTTAAGTTCATTGCCTATGAGATGACAGAGCATTAAGGATGCTTAGATGCAACACTCTTTTTTTCGGAATCAGAGAGTGGAGAAAGGCCACTCAATCTGTAACTCTCAGGACCAAAGAAAGATTCAATTGTATCATGGAGGGCAATGTTGAGGGTGAACTTTATGAGAGAAAATAAATCATGTGGTTATTGGGAAGCCTCTAAACTAGAGAGAATTAGAAAGGAAGAATAATTCTGGCAGGACCTGGCAGGTGAAATTCTTTGAATCACGGCCTTGGGACACCTAGGTGAATTTTCTGAAGGGAGCTCACATGAGCCTGTGAATGCAGACGTGGAGCAGAAAGGGAGGACGAAAAGGAGCAGTCTGGTAAAACAGATCTTACTATATGTAGTATCAAGAATCTTAAAGGAAAAAGAAAGAAAATAGATTAAACTGTGATTTTAACTTGCTTTTAAATGCTTGAGGTTCTTTACCTGCAGAGTGTGGCCATTCCCCTCCAGTGCGCTGAAAAAGATAATTCTCCACCTCTTTCTTTTTTCCCAATTTACAGACTTCCTTCCTGGCTGCTTAATGATACAGGGCCTTTTCTTCATCCCAGGATTCAAGTAATGAAGTACCATTGATGTTTGTCCCCCAGGTCAGAAATTCATTATGAACTTACCCACCATTCGATGAATTTTGCCATCCAGCCTCTAGTCAGCTATTAATTATACACCCTTTCCCTCTCAAAACAGCTCCTGCCGGAGCAATGTCCAGACATCCATTTTACAGCTGGGGCTTAACTACAAAGAGATTAAATGTCTTATATCAAGCCACAAGTTGAGGGTACGTGTGACAGAATTCTGCCCAGCCAACAGGTCCTAAGATTTGTTATCCCTTTCCTTACACCTGTGTCCATTAGTACTCTACTAACCAATAGGCCAGGAAAGAGAAATCAAAAAGCCAGTGCAATCTTGTCACATCCTTTTCTGCACCTTGGCTGAGGCCCAGCACAGTATTTGTCTTGAAAGGAGAGAAAAGCATTGACAGAAACACCTTGCTGAACTGAAACTAAGTGCGATGCTTGTTGGCTACATGTGGAGGCATGGGAGGCCCCACAAGGAAAAGATAAAAGAAATAAGGACCCAAGCTGGATAATGACTGCCCGTAAAGAAATCTTGACCTGGTGTTTCAGGGGATTTGTACAGCTCTCCAAGATCCATGTGGCTGGCTCTTCGGTTGAGTGTTAGAAAAAGGCCTGATCGGGAACATAAGTCTTTTGTCTTGTTTTGTTTTCCTGAGAAAACAAATTGCACAAGGGAAAAGACCTTCATGTTATAAGACAAATACTTAAATGTTCATCTTGCATCACTGGAAGTTAAATCCTAAGGCTTAGCTGCACTCGATGGAGAGACCCAAGGAACAGCATAGCAGTTCTGCTCAGGACAGGGAAATGTTCAGAAGAGAAGGTGGAGATTGAGGATAGCACAGAGCAGGTCGGGGCAAAAAAGCTCCACATTTGGATGAAATCTATAAGACTTTCAAAATGAGCAATGAACTGTAGAGGGGATGTAATTGATCCTGTATTTCTAGTGTTTTGTTACCCTGGGGAGGCAGGATCCCCTTCACTTCCCAGTTAAACCAGGAATTCTCTAGGGGATCAAAGTTCAAGCAGAGCGGTCTGCGTGCTGCAGAAGGCAAGCATGCTTTCATTAACTTCTCTAAAATAAATGACATCATCAATAAAGGAAATTATAATAAAGTAATTTATAATAAAGTAGCTTGGTTTAAAGTTTTATTCTTGTTGCAGTTGTTTTCTTAAGCTCTGAGATACAACAAATCACACGAGCGTCTGTTAAACGGATACTCACCCAAAATTACCAACTTTAAAGACATTTGTGAGAAAGGCATGAAAAAGACTGAGTCATCTGTAAAATATCCTAAAGCATTAATTTTGGACTCACTTGTAACTTTCCAGATAGTTAAATCTTCACCTTAAAATTAAGTGATCTGACTTTCATTAAGAAATATGGCCCTGATTTTGAAAAATGAGTAGCAATTTGAAATATCTCATTTTATCAGTTGCCCTTATTCCCATGTGCTGAAAATCTGGCTCATTTAAGTAGGCTTTACTATCTACCTGGAAATAAAACTGGCTAAAATCAGTAACTCATTTTCAAAATTTAGGTCTAAGGTTGATAATTCTTTTAATAAAAGAAATGAATACATTTCCTTCCAGCTTTTACTGAAAACTGAACTGAATCTTTACTTGGAGGCTATACCAACATTCCTTGTTCATGAATGTTATCTTGTAATTTTCTTGTATTCATCTGTCAGGCTGCTACTCATTAAATTCATTCTCTAAACTATGTGAGGCAGGACTGGGTTTTGTTCTCTACAGTTCCCTTCTGTAGAGGAACTGTGATGTTTGAACAGAGCCCTTAGATGTAAATAATAAGCAAAACTATTAACGCTTTAATGATAAGGGTGATAGATTATTTTTTTAACAACTTTTAGATGAAGTTAACCAAAATATAAGATGGAATCCTGGCCAACTTGGGTTATGATTAGACTATCATGATATGTTTGCTCAAAATATTTGTCACTGCATGATATACATTATGAGAGCCTTTATTTCTTGTAGAAAATGAGAAAAAAAATCAAAAACCCCAAATCCCAAACAAACTAAGCAAAAAAATTAGTGTCTTGAAATCAACAAGAAATGTGCTATGTTTTCAGAGATCTCCAGTGTTTAAAGAAACCTAAAGCATAATCCATGAAGAGTCCCTGAACATTAATGGACATCCTATGATTTGCTAGAGTCATAATATAATATATTATTTGTTCGATAACCTACGAGAAAGCTATCAATATACGGACACTACAGACTCCTGGTCTCAGGGCTCCCTACGGGGCTTTTGGCTTCTTCCGTAATGGGCTGTGTTGTTTTTAGTGCTGCAGTGGCATCATTTAACTTAACATGATGCTTCCTTCACTCGTCTGCTGCAAGGATGTTTGCCAGTCAAGAGGAGAAATATTAAATGGAATAAAACTAGAGAAGTTTAAGATGAAAAGCATTTCCCAAAGGCACAAGGAGAAGTTTCCAAGAATACAGCAATCTGAGATTTAGGAGGATGATCAGTCTGCAGCCAGATTAAGGTAGGCAAAGATATATATAAACCAGGTTCAAATCTAACTTAAAACTACCTTTGTTCTTCTCAGAGAGGACAAAACAGGCAAAAGGCCTAAGTGTTGCCTCCCTTCTTTTTGGGCCCTTTCCAGTCAGTGAAAACCTGGTCTCGGAGCTTAATCTCACTTAGTTTGTGGTCAGGGGCTCAGATAAGAGGTAAAGACTGCGCAGGCACAGGAGAGGAGGGCTGGCCACAACATGTGTTACGGTTGTTTCCTGCTCTCTGCAGTGATGTGGGGAATGCAGAATTTATTTAGAGCTGTGTTGAACCTTCTTTGGTTCGTGCTAAAGCACTAGGAAAACCCATAACTGCCTCAGTCTCTACTAACCCTATAGGACAGAAGCAATTCTGTATTGAGAAAGGCATGAGCAGCACAACCTGATGGTTTTCTGTTGCTCCATACATAATATTATGAGTGAATGTGTGCAGTAAGACTAGGAAACTTATTTCTCTGAAATCAGTTAATTCCTCTTTACTATATGCAGTCAGTAAGGAAAGTGTTATAAGAAGGGACTGGAGAATTTCATCAATACCAGAAGTTAAAGAGCTCTCAACTGGCAGATACTCAAGCAGCGAGATGATTTGGTCTGTGCAATTAATTTTTAAATGATGGTTATGAAGGCTGTGGGACTTAGGACCAGTGATTTGCATTTCAATAAACACCAGTTCAGAAATTCTTAAGTGTTACTGGAGAGCAATTGATGGCTTAACAAACTTTATTAATTTTCAGTTGAATGTTTAGTGTGGTTCCACTTTGAAATGTGATATGGATCAATGATCTACTTGGCAATACTCAAATCTAAAAAGTTTTAGTTCAGATAAGTGTAGAAGCTTGCACACGTGTCCAAAGTCTACCTGACAGGTTGATTCTGATGTCTCTGGCTTTATAAACTTAGCAATAGTCATTATTATTATTTCAGTGCTGTTTATATACAGATATCTGCACATTGTGAACCATTTTCATGTTGGTTATCTTCTGGTAAGTGTCTATTAAAAACTATTGATGCAAGAGGATGTTAGCTATGCACCCAAGCACATATTCAGACTCTCATCCTTATTAGGCACCTGCTTCAGCCATTAAATCAAATTTCCATAAATGCTATATTAGACCATTTCCCAGATCACATGTTTTGATTATATGATACCCTTAATAGCTAAGTAAGCCCATGAAAGCATGGATCAACCCATAGGTATTGTCTCTAGGTATGAAAGTGCATGTCTTTTTTGTAGGCTGCAGACATCTTGTCTACTGCTCTGTTGCACAGCTTCTTGTTCCCTAAGTTCCAACTTGTTTCAACTGCACAGCAGACTTAGGCAGTCTTTCAAACCATTTCTCCAGTAACCCTGTACACCTTTCTTTTCTCTCACATGTAGGTAATTTTACCTTACACACCAACATGACAAGGTGTTCCTTTGAAATCAAAGGCTTTTCCTTTGAACTAAAGCTCAAGAATCCCTGTTCTGTTTCTTTAGTATCAAGCTTCTCTGGGGCTGCTATGATCTTACATTTTTCAGCTCATGTTTATATGCCAGAAACAATTAAGCAAGTATTCATTTCATACATGTTACCCAGAAAATCTCTAGCATTATTATTTCCTCCAGGAAACAATTCTCCAAAAAAGAATATAAATGAAAACCACAATCTATATATTTATATTATTTATAAGTTTTGAAATATTATTTCCCTGTACTAAAAAGAATGGAGATATTGCTACATGGGAAATCTGGGAAACTTTTTTTTTAATCCAATTTCAGCAAAAAAGAGAAACAAAACTTTCTAGTCATGCACAACTATAAGTTATGTAATAGTGGAGTGAAGAAACATGATGTTTCTTTCATTTTCTATACGTCTTTCCACCTCTAGAAAAAGATTTAATTTCAATCCTATTTGGCAAATACAAAGACTACAGCTTCATGAAACTTCAGCTCTTAGCATGACAAACTTTTTAAAACACTGGCCCTAATTATATGAATTAAATTTATTTCAAATATGGTATTAAAGGGGGGGGCAGAAAAGGTGAGAGGCAATGAGTGTGAAAATATATAATCACATGTATGCATACAGCTCATGCAAACATAGATAAGTATATAGGTATAGAAGTGTATATACACACCATGCTGAAAGACTCTTAATTCAGATACATACATATAATTCACACATATGCTTATGCCAAAATGTCATGTTGATTTTTTATTTGAAATGGAGATTTCATTTCAATACAATCAAAGTGCAACTTAATGTAATGATTTTGTTCTTCATCAAGAAAAAATTGTAAACCCTTCATCTTTGTTCTGTACTGCAGAGGTTCATGAGAACCAAAATATGATAGTCTGCTGTTACAAGATGCCTTAAAGGCAGAACATAAACAAACATCCTAATTGGTAAATTGAAAATTAGAGTTCATTGTTTTTTCCCCTTAATGAATGCAATTCCACTGGCAGGTATTCAGCTTCATATTCATATTCAGCTCAGTGAAAGCAAAAATGTACCAGTGGACTAGACAGATGACTGGTTTCTCCCAAAACATTGTGCTAAGGTCTGTGTCTTTGAGACAGAAGCTTCCTTGACAGGCTCTGCAAAGTCTTTTCTGAGCCTATGCAGAGGTAATAACTTTTAGGCAAAACGCACAACACCATGAGGCATCACAGTCCATTCCTGCAGCAATATAAAATGCACAAGAGTTGTGCTGCAGGAATTTTCATTTGATCCAAAGTTAGAGGCAATGAGGAGAAAGCAGAGAGCAGGATGAGGCAGCTCAGCTGAAGTGAGGAGAATGGGAAGCCCTGAGGAGCAGGGCATGGTTTTTGCTCTGTCATTTGTCTTGAACCATCTGCCTGACCCAGCACAGCCAGCCCCTTGGGAGGCTTTAAGTATGGGCAAGGAAAACAGCTTCAGAAATGTATATCTGCTCTGTGGATGGCATTCCAGCCTGAACTTTATTTTGGGTAACAGCAAGTATTTTTCTAGCTTAATTTACAAGGAGAGCCTCCCACAGGAGTGGTAATGACCCCATTTTATATATGCTTGTGTCAACAGGTTACATGAGCCAAAAAAACTCAAGGCAGAGTCAGGGAGCTAATGCACTCCATTGCCACAGCTGAGCTGGGGGCTGCAGCAAAGAGCTCCAAACCACTGGAGAGAGATCTGGAAGTGTTTCATGCTCTGAGATACTTTCTCAGAGCAAACACCACAAGGAAAGTATTTAGCACAGGTATATAAAGTGTGGTAAAATGGTGGGCACGCGGTATAAGTAACTTCTGGTTTAGTGCAGCCTGGTATTTCAAATGTGGCTTTCGTCTTACACAATTTACAAATGTTTTCTAAATATTAAATGTTACTTTTCAATTAGGAAGCTTACTTTGGAAACTGGGTGGAAACTATTTGCAATTACTTATCTAGGATTTTGCATTATATTAGGGCTAGACTTCAAAATTCAGTCTAGAAAGATGAAGCCTTTACCTGTGTTTCCACATAGGATTAACACAGGGGCAGGAGGAAGAGAAGTGTAAGCAGAATATCTTGGTGTTGCCTGGACCTGTTACAATCACATTCCTGTTTCCATGGGAGAAAAAAAAAAAAAGAAAAAAAATATAAACACTTGGAAATAATTTACTATAAATAAAAGACACTGTAGCTGTTTTCAAACCATGCAACTTAGATAATGCTTCAATTCTCCTGTCACACCATTTTTAACAGGATAGAGAAGCAATCTTATTTAAACAGAGTGTTAAATTTTCAGACTCCGCCTTCTGCATGAGAACTGTCTAGCTTAAGATGTCCATCCTTTTTTCTAGGGGTGCTGCCACCCTGAAAGAATGAGGCAGAAGGAAATAACTGGCTTGATCATGTCAGGCAGTGAGTAATGCTGATGTCGAACACCAG
This sequence comes from Falco rusticolus, assembly GCF_015220075.1. NCBI lineage: Eukaryota > Metazoa > Chordata > Aves > Falconiformes > Falconidae > Falco > Falco rusticolus. Next base: position 15,976,463 of record NC_051209.1, on the reverse strand, counting down.
CCCTGAAAGATGCTGAAATTGTAAGTCTCGGTGGTTTTCTGGTTTGAAATGCTGAGTAGAGGGATAGTGGATTATGTAGCTGAAGAACTGCTGAAAACGAGTTGTCTTGGTTGTGTCAAAATCTCCTCTGTGATGAGCCTGGAAACCTCATAATGAGTCTCAAGAAAGCCATTTCTTATGCTAATTATTTCCCTCAACTGTGCATCCAATTTAATGTGTCATTTGAGATTCAGATACTCTGCACATGCACAAGATTTGAATAACTGATTGAATGTGCACACCGGCTCGTACAGACTTGCTCTGCAGAAATAATAAAAAAAATAATAAAATAATCCTTTCTGACTGTTTTATGAAATCATCACAAAAGATGCTGTACTAACACCACAACTAGAAATACTCCAGATACCTGAAGACCTGGGTCAGGACTACCCTTCAATGGTAAGGTCCATCTCAGACAGCCTATACGACTTTTCACTCTCAATGTGTTCCTTGATTCAGAAAGAAAAGCAATATTCAACCCATTGTTATTTAAATAAGCAAAGCTTAAAACAAAGTGAAAGTTTGTGTTACCTTTTAACAACAAATCTGATCAGCCTCCTCCACTTCCATTTTTACATCCTTCTGTTTTCTTTCAAAGAGACCAAACTCTAAAGAAAATGTTAAAGTTGTCCTAGCAAATTCTGTCTGAGCTGTAACAAAACCCCCAAAACCACCTACCTTCAAAAAATTGGAAACCTGCATTTATCATGTGGAAAATTAGGAATAAATTTTGTTAGTCAAATGATTGTCTTTTTTTTTTTAAGTGCAGTCACTGTGATGAATATCTGAGTCATCTTGTCCACACATTCCTTTTCCCTTGCTTGTCAAGAGCAAGATAATAATCTCTTCTCTACAGTTAAAAACTACAAGAACGTCTGCACTGCAGATCTCAATATACTGTAAGGATCTCTGAAGTAGCATATAACAGAAATTAGACCAGAAATAATGTCTGCAGAACAGTTCATGCTTTCTCTGCAGAGCACCTTCACACAGCATGGCATGGTGGTCTTCTGAGTCTACACAGCTCAGGCAACCTGTTGACATTGCTCACTTTTCAGCAGATTCAGCTCACTTTCTGTCTTTTTTCTGATCTAGAAAAAGGGATGATAAAGGAGTGATCTCTCTAAGGCAACCCTAAATCCACAGACTTTCCATGCAAAATATTACTGCAATGCAAAATACCGTTTTAGTAGAAGCTGTTGACTGAGGTCTGGTTTGGTATTGTCTAGGTTAATGGGTAAGAACTATAAATAGAAATTGGTTTAATCCCTAGTTCAGGCCCATGTGGCTAAATTTTAGGACACCATGTATACACATTTTAGGGATAAATAAATTTTTGCATGGAGCCAAAAATGCAGCAAGCATTGTTGTGCTGTTAAGTAATAAAGAACATGTGTCTGCATCAAAACTGTTGCTCAGATACATAAGCATAAATTGTGTTCAGGTGGTCTCAACCGTGTAGGAATTGTTTATATGACCCTTATGGTCAGGTTTCAGTGACTACCCTTCTCAGCAGATTCTTTGACCCTCATAAATACATTTTGGTTTTACCCAGTGTCTGGCACCATATAGGGAGCTGCTATAAGGGTGAACCCACTGATACTTGAAGAAGTTCACACCAGTTAACAACATTAGTCCCACAACAGTTTAAGTAATTTTAACACCATCAACAAAGTGAAAAAGTAGAGACAACAAGATGACAGCGCCTGTTGATTTCCAGCCAGCACTTCAATATTTTCCCTAAGGTAAACCTTCCAACCCAAGGAAGCATTTCATTTATGACAGAGCAGCGTAGTGGTGGCAGCAGCCAACTTTCAAAGTAATTATTGCTGTTAAACTGAAGTGGGCTTTAAACGTTTCATTCAGATCAATTTATTCAAAAGTGTTTAAGGCTCAGCCAAGTTTACTACTGTTGTGGTCGTGGGACACTTTATGGTTTATCATAATGTTTGATCAATTGCAGTGGGACATGAACAGAGGTGAAATGCAAAGGAGGTGGGGAAAAAAAATCTGTTGGGTATTTTTTCTGTTGTCAATATTTCCATTTGTGGAGCCATTTTTGTGGTTGACAAGAGGTGGGAGGAGGTTGGGGGGAGTCTGGGATGTAAGGCAGAATTAACTGTTGAATATCTATTCTCCAGTGGAGGGTTAAAGTTTATGAAAGATTTTAAATCCTTCTTTTCCTTTCTAATTTTGAGTCTTCCTTTTACTGCTTTTTTTCTTTTTCCTTTTTTTTTCAGCCCTGTCTCCAAAGAAAGCAATAAGCCTGTCAAAGAAGGAATTAATTAAGCAAATCAATCAGTTTTATTAAGGAATTACAAAGCCCATGTGAAGCATTAATTATTCAGATAATGGTACATCTGTAAGCCTTTCTTTTCAATTATTGATGAGTCACTATCTATCATCCTGACTGTTTTAGTACTGATTTAGTTGTGAATGAAGCCAGGCCATTCAGCCATAGCATATGCCAGTTATGAGAGTTGCTAGATGACTAGAGGTGGGAGAGAGAGAAAGATGAGAGGTATCATTTATTTCCATCCACAGTGATTGCAAATATTAAATATTTCAGGGCACGTGCTTTCTTCAGAGATGCAGATGGAACAGAAACTGTCCTTCCTTGCTGATATCATCTGGGTGATCACCTTTGTTCAATGAGGCAATACATGCCCATTTTTTGCCTCTGCAATATCCATGCAGCTTTTCTGTTGACTTTATGTGAGGTTCCCCACTAGTTCATAAGGCCCGGCAAAATGAGATGCCTTTCCATTGTCACAAGAAAGTTATAATTTTGCATCTGCTGATCAAGGCAACTGTTCTCATTTTTCTCTTTGCTAGGAATTTCATGACAACTGCTTTAATAGAGAGCCCTTCTGCAGCCCTTGGCTTATTTTTCATGCTCACCTTATTAGATATAATATACAGGGAAGTGTTCTCCTACCTGCTTTCATAAGTGGGGAGAAAAGGGATTGACCTCATAATGTTGAAACTCAAGCAATCAAACAACAACTTCTTCATCACTGAAGAAAAATGAGTGTATATAAATAGTTACTGATGGGAAAAGAACCTCATAGTAAAGGAAACCCTGGATCTCAACGAAATTATCTCGTAATTGAGAAAACTCACATTCCACTTGAGAGCAACTGCAGAAGGCCAAAATTGTGAGGAAACATGATGAGCATTGTGCAGTAATATAAAGACAACAAGCTTCATTTACTACTGCCCTTCAGAATATGCGGCTATTTCAAGATGCTTTCCATTCTTTCTAAACAATCTGAAAGATTACTGAATATAGACTATCCAGTAAACAGAAAAAGGTATAGAGGGTATAGATCTGGCTTGTAGGAAGATTGTCTCACCTTGGCCTGTTCTATGTTTTCAGGCAAATGGGGTTCTCTGTGATTTGGTCTCTGGCAGGCTGACCATGGGTGAATGTTGCAATTTACGCTGCCCAGCTAAACCCACACAGAATAAGGATGACGCCTCTTCCTACCCACCAGCGGCTCCACTTTCTGCCATGGTGTTTGCAGGTACATGGAAATGAGGCAGGAACAAGTGCTGTTTCTGCACACAACATCAAGGTGCAACCACTGGGCTCCCCCGCCCACATCTATCTCCAGAATACACACTTGATAACTTTAAAACCATCTGTTCCTATCTTTCCTGCACTGACAAGACAGGAGCCGTACTTCAGGGCATAAGCTTATCTCTAGTTGACGTCAGAAAGGTATTTATTGAACTAAATAACTGGTTTCATTAAATTGACTGTGTGCCTTTCTGAGAGCACCCAGCCTTGGTCAGTGTGTGATACTATTCAGGATTAGAAATGCTAATGTCCTCCTCACAGAACAAAGACTGCTCATTAAACAGAAACGTGTTCCCCAGTCCTTCTACCTTTGCACCTGCTAGATCAACATGAAAATCTGCAGCACAGTAGTATTTGTAAGAGGTGAAACTCAGAGGAGTAGAGTGCCATCCCTTCACTTTCTATCAGCTTAGCATAGAAATGCAATGAGAATTCATTGCTATCTTGCCATGTGTGTTATTTTGCTTCAGCTCTCAGCTAAAAGCCATGAATGAGAAATACTAAGAAAATTAATGACAAAGGAGTGAGAATTTTTTCTCACTTCAAAAAGTTTGGTGTTGGCACAAAACTTGACCTTGAATACGAAGATGCCATCCAAATGTGCTTCTCATTTTCATGTAGAAACCTAAAGGTGTAGTTACTAGCCTAAAGTAATGTTGCTTAGACAGTTATAAATTCAATTTTACTAATAAGAAGCAATTAGACTTTGGAAAAGAACTGGATGAAATCTGTGAATTAAAAGCTGGGGGGTTAAAGAACTAAGCTTCACAGTTCCTGGCCATTTTTATTTGTTACTCTATGTGAGAAATGTGCCACTTCTTGTAACTGTGTGGGCTTTCTGTCTTCTAATGATATCTATTACTCGTCCAATGACAGCTGCTTTCTGGCTGTAGCCTTAGGCTCAGCACACACTGCTATCACTTTGCCTCAACAATGCTGTCCTGCTTTGACTTTTGCCAAATTGTATGTCATATATACTAAAAAATCTCTGCAGTTAAGGAAGAAGAAAAACCCCAACGAGTAACTGTTCAGTATGGTAATGTAGAAATAAAAATAACTTTAATATATATAGATGGACATATGTATATATAACCCCTGCATAATATTATAGCTGACACTGACTGCAGCTCACTTAAGGGGTAACTCTAATGTAACTAGGAGAGTAATAAGGCAACATCTTTGGAGGTAACACGAGTACTCCATCATTTCTCAAGGACATATATTGCCACTGTGTTGGCATCTTTGAGGCATCACCTTCCAGTGACCAAGTGGGGTTTTTTAAAGGAACACAAAGAAACATCCCATCTTTTGGGGGTTACATGTCTGACAACCTAGATGGGTCCAGAAGCATGCTTTGGTGTGGGTCAGAAGACACTTGTGCCCGCACAGGGATCCCTTTCTGTTATTGTCCCCCTGCCACCATGAAAATAATGAAGTTTCCAGTTCTGTGATTTGAGAAATGGAAGGCAGGACACACCTTGTGCTCAAAATGAACAGATAGATCAAGTCCAGACTTTCTTTGGAAAAGCAGACAGATCAGTGTGCCCAGCTGAACCTGTGCATTCTACCCTGCCTTCTAAAAGGATGTGCTCGGAAATGGGACAAATCACCTCCAGTGCGGAGGCAACACCACCACCAGTCAGTCCTAAAAGACGATGGTGCTGAATAATTACTTTCCCCAGCAATTGTGATTCAGTATGTGCAGTATAAAGCCCATATGCAACCAAAACAGAGTCTACAGTAGCATCACCTATACAACATCTCAGAAAGAATATTTCCTGAAGCGGTCAAATCACAAGGGCTGATGTCTCCGATTCTTGCAAGAAAACTCTATTAGCTATCTGAAACCACGTGCTCAACGTTTTGCCTAATACCAAAGATTTTAATTCCCATGTCAGAGTGCTACCTAGCACTGTGCTGGGGTTTGACTCAGCAGTCAGTCAGATAATAACCTTGTCACTTTTTTGCATCATTCATGGTTTAACTGCAAGTCTAAGTTAGTGAAATTCCTACAGATGGCAATGAATCCTCTCCTTCTTTATACATAGGCCGAATTTGGCTTGATCTAGATACATAATTTAGTTAACAAATGTAGTCCTTCACTTTCCTTAATATGGTAAAAATTTCCAGTGCTATAGATAGTGCAGAAAAAAATATTTTGTGTTGTGATTTGTGATGCTCTGATATTCAGCAAATACAAGAAAATGGTGAATGAATTGAATATTTATTGCAATATCCCCCAGGTGTATCTGCCCTGCTTATCTAGCTGCAGGACTGAAATTCTAAGGAAGGCCACTGCTTCCCCCAGTTTCCCCACTAATCAAAGGTATCCAAGCAATAACTACAGTCATGCAGTGTCTCAGTCAGTGCTGTATGTTTTGTTGGTTTCCTCTCCATTCCTTTAGGAGAGCCTCATGATTTCAGTGATCAGATACTGTGTTCATGTCTGTGAACATTATATCAAGTTTACCAAGTTTATCCTGACACTGACAGAAAGGAAAGACCTGATTCAACAACCTCAATGGTCCTCAGATGTTCATTATTATTTCTTTTACTGACAGACTTGGACACCTTAATTAGAGAAGCATGTGATTGTGACAGGTGCTTTACAGGTATGGAAGAAATAACGGCCCCTGCTCCCAAAATACTAGGCAAGAGAAAGGCAAAACCTAAAGAGCCCCTTAGGAATTCAGGGAGCAACAAACACCACTGGCTATTGCTGTTGTTAATGTATTGACAGGCTTTTGGTGAAGGTGTTATGGTAAGGAAGACCTTTAAAGAAAGAATCTGAAGGAGACCGCAGAGTTGTTACAGCTCTTGTTTATAGGAAAGGCCAATGAAACCCCATGAGAATAAGTACAGTGGAAAGTACAAAGTGATTGAAAATTTCACAAGCTGATGATGCAAGTTAAACACTGCATGCCAACTGGAGGTCAGAATTAGCCTCCTGACAGTAAGTGAGAAATTATGTACAGCAGCATCCTGAGCTACGACTGCCTTTTGCACTTGATGTGAGAGAAAAAAGGGAGAGGATGAGGAGACGAAGGGAAAAGAGAGACCAGCCGAGGCTGCCCATCAAGAAAAATATTGTCTGCAGCATTCTCACCCAGATAAAAGGGATGATACAGAAACAGATACAAGGTGGTGAAAGGAGAGGTGAGAGTTTTCCAATGTGAATGAATATGAAAAGCCATATTGCAGAGATGATCTGAAGAAAGTATCAATCAGTCTTACAATGTGGGTGCTGAGGGCCTGGGGAGATCTTTGTATCACAGATGTCACATACATTTGCTGGGCTAGATGTAAACAAGCGGGATAGTAGCTATCCAGAGCCTGGCTGCGTGGAGCATGAGGTGGGAAGGAGGCACAGAATAAGTCCTCACTTCAGATGCAGACCAGGGCAGAGAGACCCAGGAAAAAAGGATGCAGAGGCTGGACTTGGATTTCAAGTTAAAATATCCAGAAACAGTTTTGACTACTGAACTTATCCTCACTATAGCTGAAACAGTAGATCAAAGTCTTCTGTATCATTTGCCAACTTGCCAACATTTCACTCTTCCTAACATTGCTGCTTTAACTTTTTGTTTGTTTATTTGTTTGTTTAAAGGTATAAGCATACTGGTAAATCAGAACTCTTCATGTTCTTCAGTTTGCCTTTGAAGTTTTCTATCTCTTTTTTGGCTCTGATCTATCCCCCTCCATCCCCACCCCCCACCCACCCCCAGTTCTGCTAGTTGACATTTCATCTATTTATGCAACCTCCTTTTCCAACTGTCTTGTCCAGATGATTCACTAACAACTGGACTAATGGCCCTCTTGCTTCTTAGCAGTTGAGAGGGTGAGGGAATGAAAGGGTCAGGCCATCAGCAGCTGCAAATTTGTGCCACACCATTGGTTTAATTGAAACAGTGCCAGTTTACACCAGCAGATAATCTAAGCCTGGGGCTCAGTTCAATCTAAGCACAAGGAAAGAAGATCTCCAGTCTGGTCACCCACCTAAATTGGTTACCTAAAATATGTTAAAACTAAAGTTGGTTACCTATTGGTTCTTCAGATTAGCAGTGTGCTAAGGAAAAAAAAAAAAAAGGCATCAGCATCCAAAGATTTGCTTTCTTTCTGATGACCCTCTCAAAGACATCAGCATCTTCACACTTTATATACACACATTTGGTTTTGCGGGGGGGGGGGGGGGGGGGGGTAACAAAATCAAAATAAACAGTAAGACACTGTCACAGCTCCATTAACTTAGGATAACTATCTTTTTTACACTTCAGTTTGCTGATGGTAACACTGTTTTTGGTTCATAACACGTGTATTTCATATTAGTGCTTTTACAGACTAAGAAATAGACTGTAGCTGCAAACAGAGTGACTTTGGTAACCCTGCTGGGGTATTTGCACCTAAGATTTAGAACAACAGACCAGTTATTTTTTTCCCCATTAACTTCTGGAAGGGGCAGAGAGAATTTCCGATACTGAACCCTTTGGTCTAGCCCTTTCCTTTCAATTTCTTTTGAAGTGTGACACAAAATATTGTGTCTAAACTATAGTAATATACCTACTGTTTACTGTAGCAAATTAGACCACCAGCTTTTCTTGCCCTTGTGGTACACATTCTGTTTATTCCTATGGACTGAATGAGTTTACAAAAAGAAAAAAAACTACTGATGTCACATTCTATATTTTATTTTAACTAAAAAAAGTACAAAATTTCACTGTATTCAATGCAGGCTCACCTTTTTGAAAGTTGTCAAGATTGACCTGTGGATAGCAAGATGGCAGACACTTGGATTTTGACATCTGCGTTGAGAAAGTAGAGATGATACTACAAATTAGGGGGAAGGAGGAGGGAGAATAACAACAGGAAAAAAAAACCCAAACCTGAGGGTCTCCTTTTTTTTTTTTTTTTTTTTCAAAAAAACTGCTACAGAAACAAATGTAGATGAGGGGGCACTGAGCCGTATAGAAGTGAGTAATTATCTGCTGTTATAGGCATTATTATCTCTCCAAATGTTTGCTAAAAATTCTATTGGGCAACCATCTGGACCCTGAGCTTTAACAGCAGATACAGAGTGGATTGTTGCTTTAACTTTTCGATAGGAAAATTTCTTTCTTTAATTCTTTCCTGTCATCCTGTGTTAAATAATTTAGCTGAATGTCTCCTAGATAGCTTTCTGAGTCTTCAGAGTGAGTGTATTCTAGGTGATACCATCACATAAAATATTCTTTGAAAGTTTACATAATTTTATTTTTTTTTAACATTAGAGGATCTGAGGACACTTTGCCATCTGTTGTAAGGGTTTGCTAATGCACCTGTTTTCTCCTCTCTCTTTCTTTTTTTAAATTACTAGTCTTAATAATTTGCCTAATCAGTAGCCTCCCCCCCCATTTCAAATTATGTACAATGAATATTGCTTCAACATCCTCTGCCTGTATGAAAACTAGCACTTCTCTAAGAATTTCCATTGTTACTGTATTACTCTAGTTTTCAACAGCAAATATAATTTCCTTCATTCAGGCTGTGATAAATTATTCAATAACATGTCATCAATAACTATAGACCAGTTGCTTAGCTTGAAACGTGTCTGTAGTGTGCTGTGAAGGTCATCACTATCAATTATGCACCTATCTTCCATGGAATGTTTCAATTTAGTATTATAATATAACTACAATAAATGATCTTTATTCTTATGAAGGATATTTCATTGGCTCGGTTTGCAACTGTTGTTTGTGGGTTGTCTTTTTTCCTAATTTCCAGACAGGTGGTGTAAGACACTGAGTTTTAACTGCCTTGACCAAAGTCACAAAGTCGTATGAACAGCAGAACCAGAAATATAACGTCACCTAATGCTCTGCACTTGCCTTTGGATATTTTGAAACAATGCGATGACCAAGCCATGAGGCTTTTCTCATGACACTGAACCCATATCACCTCACCCCCACCAAGCGATGGCTTTCAGTTCTCCCCAGTTTCAAGCCACGCACCGAACCTGTAATGGGGCTGCATCACATTTGAATTTACCTTTTGAAATACAGCCCTTGGGCAGTCTCTGCATTCCTCTAGCTGAGCAGAGATATGGGTGAAACAAGTTCTTGATTTAGCTGCCAATAAGTGTCCAAAGCACTTCATGACTGACAGTCTTCAGAGAAGCAGCCAGATCCCATCGGAGCTAACAAGACAAATCGGTTAAACCAGCCTCCCAGATGAGGGTAGGATTTTTCTCCAAAGAGAAGAACATGACTAAGTCCTTATCATGTCCCCATGCCCTTGTTCCAGGTGGGGAGAGGTCTATGTGCTCTGCACGTGGTGCAGGACTCTCCTCCAGCTCTGCCCGGGCACCTCAGGCAGCCTCCGGCAGCTCCCACCCCTCACCTGCATTGAGGGGAAGGTAACCAGACAAGGTTTTTGCCTTCTCCTTAGTCAGAGATCTGTTGTATAGTGATAGATAACAGTAATATTCCAGATACAATGCCCTTTTCCTACACCTCTCTTGCTTGGTTTTTTCTGCCTTCTGTACTTTCAGTGCTTTTTTTAAAATCCGCTTGCTTTTGTTCCTTCTGGCTAGGCTGACTCTTCTGCTGGTATTAATTATTTCTTGGAATTGGTTGCTATTATAATATTTTTCCCTCTGTGGCTTCAATATTTCATAAGCTTGGATTAATCAAGCTTATCTGAGATCTTTTGGTTACAATATGTAAATAAAAATAACATTTCAGGAAAAGGTTAATATTTCCAAACTGGCTTTTGCTTTTTCTAATCATGTTTAGTATCAAATCTTTGAAGTTGTGGATCATTTCCAACTAACTTCATTTGAAGTAATTGAATATTCGGAAGTTCTGAAAGACAGAAACAGAGAGCTTTTAAAATATTAAGCTGAAACCTCTAAAAAGGAAGGTGTAAGTCTAAGAGGAGGGATGAAGAGAAGTGTCCCAGGGGACATAGTGTGACCATCATTGTAAAATACTTATGAAGCTGGGCGGCGGGGGCGGGGGGCTATGTGTGTGGAAATAAATTCACTTGTACAATAAATTATCCTGAATGGGAAAAGAAACTGATGGCATGATTTTATAGCTTTTAATTTATATGTTTCTAAGTCTAACTGAAAACTCTTTCATCAGGATAATCAGTAGTTTCTGTCTTCCAGAGCATCCCCAACCCAGCCTTGGAAGCCAGAAGCAGGGGCTCAAAGGAGCAGTTTGCAAAAGGGCTGATCTTTTAACCGTGGCAATGACATTAAGGGGAATGAATGGGAATAGTCTGTGCTAGTACTCACTGATGGTCTTGTGGAGTATGCAAACACATTATTATGTAGCTGCAGAGAGAAAATGGGGGAAAGTGTCACTGTAGCAGCTGAAAGGACTCTGCAATACAGAAAATAGAATTACTGTCGCAGATCAAAATTCTGATCCATTTAATCCTGTCTCTTATAGTAGCTAGAACCAGGAATTTCAGCCTAGGAAACAGAAACATTACTGTATTCCTAAGATCTCATTAGACCAAACTTCCCAACAGCATGTTTAGAACTCTCTCAGACTTTTCTTTCCCTCTAAAGAATTCCATCCAAAAAATCATCCTACCATTTGGCAGTTAGCTCCACAGATTAATGTAAAGAAAGTTAAAAGTAGCACAACAGCGTATGCAGAGCAGAGTTTCCTCCTTGGAGTGCATGTACCTGTACGTATACAATCACGTATAAACAGTCCATATACCCAGAATGACCAAGCAATGCCAGTGAGTGGCCCAAGGACGTGTAGCTAACCATGCTGTTTGCAGAGAAACATGAACCCTAGACACTTCTAGTATCATATAGTTTACCTTAAAATAGATGTTATTATTTAAATCTAACTTCTTTTTGATCTCATAATTATGTATTTGGGATTTTCTGATTGCATACTTGCCTTTTTCAGCAGTGTCTTGCTATCAGAAAAAATAAGAAAAAAAAAAAAGAAGAATGTGCTTATTACAAGGAGAGCTTTGGAGCTGTGGCTTATTGCAGACCCAGAATCCATTGATTTGTCTATTTTTTCCTCTTTTCGCTCTATTGTCTCCCTGTATGCAATGTACCCTCAGAAATGCAGATATGGCCTGCCCAAGGCATCAGCATAAAGGACACACAGACTGACTGAGGGAAGCTCAGTACATTTTTAAATAAAAAAGAACATCTGCAGTTTTGCTAGCTGGGATAAAAATGACAAGAGCTGTGTATTCTCATGCTTCAGGGCATAAACTGATCAGTACCTAGGGTCAGGTACACCCCAATCTGTCACAATTAGGAACATTCATCGAGTTTTAAACTTTCCCTGGAAGCAGCTGGTTTTGGCTGCTCTTGCTGACAGACGCAGTGGATTGGGTGGTCCAGTGGCTGGATGAGGGATGGGAAGTTCCGATGCTCTAATAGACAATATAATTTATGCAGAAAAAATAATGCAGTTTGAAATTCCACTTGGAGTGAGCATTTACTTTTTCTTCCTTACATTTTTAAGGTAGGAATGCTCTCTCCTCTCTTCTCTGATCTAGTGGGATATTTTAACTAGGGAAGCCTGTCTCTAACAACCTTTCTCTTGTCTCTTTGAAGCAGTTTATCAGGCATCTTTCTGTTCCATTTAGCCAAGCCCTGATTTTTTTTCTTTTTTTTTTTTTGTTTTCCCTTAGTCCTAAAAACAGCGCCAGAAAGATTATTTTCATATGTCCCCGTAACTATAGATGTGATGAACTGCAGACAGAAGGAGGGAAGAGGTGGTGTGAGAGTTCACTTTTCCTGCCCTTTCCAGACAAGAGAGGACAGCCTCTGCAGGTAGCTGTTCTCATAAGTGATGCTGGCTGGACAGCTTAAATGATGGCATGTTGAAATTTCATATGAAGCTGAATGATTTCCATATCTGCAGATCCTCTTCAGTGGCATTAGTTATGCTAATAAAGTGGTGCGACTTTTCTGGCAGTGCTTGAGGCAGCTGCCAGGCTGTGACTGAAGACTCTATCTGGGGAAATAACTCAGCAAGTAAAATTCAGATGGCCAGCAACCTGCTTGGGTTCCTGTTCCTCACCCAGAGCTGTGTATAAACTCAGTTTTTGAGCGTATAATAATCTGTGCCTAACTCAGACACAACCCCGCTGGCATCTCAGACATTACTTTGCAAAGCTCTTTAGGACACCCCAAGCGTTTGCTTAATTTATGTGCTGATAGGCATTTCTATGACATCCATCGCCAGCATGCGGAAAAGGCTCGCAAAGTTATTAGGGGTAGCAAGAGGAAAACAAAAGAGAGTGTCAGTTTGCACATTGCACCAGATGAGCCCACCAACTGCTGGAGGAAAAGGCATGTGCCACTCCAATGGCAAAAGGTGGCAGGGTGAATGCAAGATGAATCTGGATATGAGATCGCCCCCTTTCATTTGCACAGCATTGGGGGCCAGAGCCAAGCTGGGTGGGAGGACAGGGATGTGCTGCAGAATTCAGATTCAAGCCCTAATCCCTAAGGAGAGCCCCTGGAAATGTGCAGCACTCTGAAAACCAAAGGGCACGCAGTTTTGTTCAGTATGAGAAATTTCTCTCTACAGGAATGTGCTACATCCCAAGCCTCAACCACATACACTGTGCTTTTTCAGGAACTAAATCCTCCTGGTCATGTTTAACACTTTTCAATGTGCTTAGATCCAAAGTTTTAAATTAAACAGGGAAGTGTAAGGAAGGAAGCACTTTCTGTTAGCTCTATTTTTGGTTCCTCTAAGGATTTCTTTCATATTATTGTGCTCTAAGAGTGTTCTTTTTGAACAGTCTACCATGGAAAGTGATCAGGGGAAGGTCAGTCGTGGAGTTTGTCTGTGTTTATGAGACGCTATTCTGCCACTCATGTAGTTATGAAAATCGCTGGCCTTCTGCTCAGGCTGGTTTATAGACAACTTATTTAACAAGTGATGCTTTCATGGTGTCCAGGATGCATTTTTTCTTTCCCCATGGACAATTTGAAGTAACAAAGATGAGACACTGTTGGGATCACCCTGCTGAGTGCCCTCTGCTTTGGGACAAGGCATCACATTCTTATTTCCTCCTGGCTTCCTTGGCTTCATGGTTTTATAGCTTGCTCAGTTAAAGGAGGACATCCTTTTTGCTATATCACCTTCTTCTCTTCCAACATGTATCTTTTAAGAATAAAACTACTATTTATTTTCCCTAGGCTTGCATATACATTTGTGAGGATGAAACAGCCTTACAGACCTCTTAGCAGACCAGCCTAACAGACTTACCTCTAATTTCCAGACAAGGCACAGAGATGTAGGGTAAGTACATAAACTGTCCGTTCAAGAGACTTTGAGACTCTCTGTATCTGCTACAGAAGCAGAAGTGCTTGCACCCCAAAAAAAGTCAGTCACTTAGTGAATGATAAGCATTTCTGGAGCAAGGTCCACGTAGAGACCTTTCTCCAAAAGAAAAAAACACAACAACCACCCCAAAAAACACAACCTCCCCCCAAAACTCCCCTGCAGTGCAAGATTGTCCTGACCTTTTTTGTTTTCTAGCTGGTGGCATCTACCAGTAACCCAAGAGCCCTGTAGCACACTATTGCCATGTCTAGTAGGAGGTCTTAATCTTTGTGTTGAGTTTGTAAGACCTCAGATCTGGCTTGTCAGGTTTGCTCTGCCTGAACTTTTCTTGACTCACCTGCAGCTTTGTTTTACTTGGTTTAGCTGTAGCTGCAATTTTTCTAATGACCAGATGGTTATGGCTAATTTATTTTATTTCTGTTTATCTTTGCATGCTACCACCATGGTTTTACAACTGTAACTCGATCTAGTGTAGAGAAATACAGTGAGAGAGCAGAGGCCCTGAGAAGCGGGGACATGCAATGTGATGCAGCGGTGCGCAGGTGTGGGGGTGGTAGGAGCTGGGTCACAGGCTGGCACTGGAGACTGCACAGCTATAAACATCTCACTCATGGTCGGTAAAGAAATATAGAACTGGAGCTGGGTGAAAGTAGTTTTAGGGGTAACGAAGGAAATGAAGAAATAATATCTAACATATGTGAAAGGTACCGTATCTGGTACATTTGGATGTGAGCTATAAACCAAGAAAGCGCAAGGTGTAAAAATATGTAAGCAAGCATGTATGAGTTACCTCAAGTGGATCCTAAATTCAAGAAGAAACCACCAACATCATCATCATGTTCCTACTGGCAAAGGACTCCTGATGCTGACAACTCCTCATAACCCCCACCAGGATGAAATGGCTGACGTTGGGACCTTGTGGGGCAGGAGACAGTTGGGCATAACACCAGGAAAAGGGGATAGAAACTTAGGTGTGTGTATGACAGTCTCAACCATATTGTTATTAATGCTGAAACCTTTCCTGCATAGAAGTATTCTTTTTCCACACTAATTAGATCAAGAGTGATAATGATTAGACAAGTAAGATTTTATTATACTAATGATAAACTCTTGGCTTTACATTACTGTTTGCCTATAAACAAGATTCTGAGAGTAACATACTTTCACAACCAACATTTGCTATAAGTTATCACTGTCTGAAAGATGCACTTCATAACTTATTTAAGCTGATGAAAGACAAAATACGATGGTCCCATTCCCCTTTGCCCATTGTTCCTGGCTGGATATTCCCTCATCATCAGTTGTGCCATTTGTGCCTTTTGTGTAGATGCATGGCCCCTGATATATCTGAAAATGCCTCTTTGTAATGATATTTGCTGTCAGCTGTGTTTTGCTCAAAACCTTGTTTACTGGTAAACAGTAAACGTGTATATATATATACACACACATATATATAAAGTCAGGAATTTATTATTAGTAAAATTGAGATAGTAACAGTCTAATCTGAGCATCATTATTAGTCTAGATCTAATTGCACAGAGGCAAAGAAAACTACCATGCATGAAAAGTTTAACTAACAACAGTAACAGCAGCAATAACAATATAGCAATGGAAATACCGTATTACAGGGCTACAGGGTTACTGCTGCCTCAGTTTCCTACTCTCAAAGTTAGAATTGCAATTATTAGCCCCAAAATACTACTGTTGAAGCCTTTCAAAGGCAAGCACGCATAACATGCATGCATTCAGGATCGTGCAGCTGCCAAATTAGTTGCAAATATGATAAATCTTGGTGACTGAAGAAGCATAAAGACAGGAGTCAGAAGCTGAGGTTTATAATTCAGCTTTGCCACCCAAAAATGTATGCCACCGCACTGCAGACTTGCCATTTGCTGCTTATTATATGTTATTCCCCTCTTCTGAAGAGTTCAGTTAGCCACTGGGAGAGCAACGAGATGCAATATTTTAGTCATCCAATCAGGGAACATATGATTTCAGGGACACAACACAGTTTACGGAATAACAGAGAATGAACAGCTGAAGTGAATAATTCATGAACTATCCATAGGCTGCAATTTGTTTGTATAAACTATTTGGTAAATACTTACGCATAACTATCACATTCATAGTAATCAGGAACAGTTTGGGAACAAAGGCTAAACCTCCTGAATAATTTATCCCCCAGGAATAATTCAGATCACTCCCGTGTATTCTCTGAAGCCTCTCTCTGTGGCACATTACCAAAAGGTATTGTGCTTTAAGTAGAAGTTGGCTGTGTCCCAAGCAGGACGGAGGTGTGAGTGTTTGGAGTACAACCTGCGATGTCTAGAGAAACCCTTGTCTTCCTCCAAGCCGAGCTGCAGAGACCAAGGCACAGATGTGCTGTGTGCCAGGCTCCCGCACTTCAAGCTGTTCCTTACAACTGAGAACTGATGAAATCAGTGCTGAAGCATATGTGATGGAAAGAAGTTTGGGAAAAAAAAAAAAAAAGAAAACCATGAACAAACAAACACACACACAAAAAACCCGAACCACCCAAGCAACAAGAACAACAAAAATCAAAAAAAAGTAGAGATTTGGAGAAAACACAACTTGAAAACCAATAAATTATTGTTCATTAATTAGTAAATGTGAGCAATTCTTGGCCTTTATAGCAAAAGGAAAAATTACTCCTGCTCTTTATTGCTTCATGTGAGAAGAATAGCTAAACACTTTCTTTTGTCCTTTTCCCTCATATTGTTTTAAATTTGGCTGTTTTTTTGAGGTTGTTGGTTCATTTCTTTCTGTTCATATTAGCATTTGAGGTCTTACCGTCCCAGCTTTCCATGAGGACCCTACAGATGGTGAAAGAACAGTAGCACTGAAGTTTTGAAATCTAAGGCACTGGAAAACAAAATTACTTGGTTGGATTTTAGTCCAACATTATGAAATGTTGATCTTATTTTTAAAGTTGGAATATTCTTATATTATAATTTATTTACCAAGCCACAGTCAAGTATGTGCATAGAAACACACAGAGAAATTCTCCTTTTCTTCATAGTTTAATATTATTGTATAAAATTTCTTTTGGATTCTACTGAACAAAAGCCGTTTGGGTAAGTGTCTTCTTGATTGCAGCTGCTAGCAGAAGAGCTATTCTCTCTTCAGTGGAACTGAAGCAGTTTTATCATTGATTTAAATGCATCGATTTTTTTTCTTTGTACAACAGGTACTTAATTTCAGTTGGATTTTTCAGATTTTGAGTGCAGACAAGAAAATGATAATAAAGTTTCCCCATTGCCGATGGTTTCTTTAGGGAGTATTTTCTCTCTGTCTATTACAATAAAGGTAGTTATTTTCCTTCCTCACTGAAGTTTTCCTGAATAAAAAGCCCACCTTAGCTACACAGGGGAAAAAAAAAATTACAACTAAGAAACATTTCCTCCCAATCAGTCTATTGAAATGCACCTTGCACCCTTGCAAAAGGGAAGCTCTGAACCATGATGAACAGGCCTTGATTTTGCAGGTCTAGTAATAATTGAGCCACAGTCGTTCCCGACTTCCTTGTTTTTCTCAGTGGGGTTGTAGCTAGCCAGATTCCTGTAAAAGCAGGCACAAAGCAGCCAGAAAAATCTTTCACAAGCAGAGGTAACAGAATATCCAAGTTTTAGATACAAGGCGATTAAATAAACAGGGCTTTTGAGTCAAACCATGCATTTCATGTAGGTTAACCAAAGCACTCACTTTTGTCTTCATGCTGAATGGGTTTGGGGATATTTTTTTTTGGGGGGGGGGTGTTTGAGATGTTTTTTATTGTTGTTCTGCTGTTTTGTTTTGTTCCTTTTTTCTCTTTTTTTGCCTGCTTGTTTTCTTTGGAAAGTGATAATGTAGCCATATTTCACCATGCAATGTCATTTCAAAACAGACCAGTGCATTTCAACATTTTATGATAAAATATGCAAATTACTATGGTTGGAGGAAACTCTTCTATCTCTTCTAGGAGAGCTTGAAGCAACTAGCTGTTTGCCAAATTCACAGATTAATTTGTTTGCCTGAAAGTGTCTTCCTGATAGTTTTAAATGAGACTCACTTTGCAAATCCGTCTAGTTTAAGGTGTTGACCCTCACTGCATTCAAAGAAAATAAGGAAATTGTGGAGTTCAAAGGGAATTTTCTGTAAGCAGCAGTTTTCTAAGCCTTAGCAATTAGAGTAAGTAATCTTTGGGGTTGCTTTATTCTTGTTTTGAATAAATTTAAGTGATACTACTTCTATTATGGTATTTTCTTAAGGAAACATTGCTGAAGAGTTGAAGAATTATCTTTGTAAAATGCAATTCCAGAGTATGGCACTACCAGTAAATTTTTACAAACATCTACATCTTTCTCTGAGCCACTTCGTGATACAAAGTGTCTGCAAGTTTTTACAGTTGCTTAGAAAAAGAAAGAGTTGATTGTGATCTATAAGGAACATTTTCAAACCATATCAAATGGAAATGGAACTTACTGCGTTCCTCAGTGTTACAATGAGTGATTTGATCTGATAAGCGAGGAGGAAGATGGAAGTCCAGTCTTAGGAAAAGAAGCTGTTATTTCCCTCTTACCATCTAATTTTAACTTACTAAGATTTTTTTTTTTTATATATATATGTTTCTTACTTAGCCTCAACACATAAGTAGGTTTTGGCATAGCAAGACTGAAATCTTGGCTTGAAGCAAGGGCAAAATAGGATCACTGGTGGGAAATCCCAGCCCACCCCCAAGCTGGGGGACACTGCTGGTTGGGATGGGAAGTGCATTGTAGACAGTCTCTGCTCCATCAAATGATAAATAGGTAGGTCAGGGAGGAGTGCCTTGGAAACATTAGTCTGGAAAAACTTCTTATATTAACCATCCACTTTCCTGATAGGCCAAATTTTAAATTGTGACAATTTTTAGGGATGTATCTCTACATCAGTAAACCCTCACCTTGCTGACCACAGCCATATGCAGCTGTTGCTGAATTAAACACTTTGAAAACAGTGGAAGCCTGATTCACCTGTCAGAAAGTGTTATCACCTGATTCACAGGTGATAGAATTTGGCAAATGCACTGGGTATTTACAAACTGTGTGGTTTGTCATGCCCTGGCACTGTGGGGACAGCACCTTTTCAAACTCTGAAAAATCCCAGTTCAAACACCTTGCTTAGCTTGACACGAATGCTTAGCTTCATCCGTAACATACACTGTCACTGCTTACAAAGCAAATATTTACACTATTGCTTTTCAGACCCTTATTGGTAGTATTATTAATATTATTAGCATTATTTGCACTGTGGCCTTGAAGCCCCCATGCAAGATGGGGCATTTTGTGTCACATGCTGTACAAACACGTGGCAAAGGACAGTCCCGGTGCTGTCGGATTAGCAATCTAAATAGCTAAGACAAACAGAGGCTGGGAGAAACTGCCCTGGGTATCGGGAGCAGGCAGGTTTTCCTGTGTTTAAGGCGGCAGATGACAGGTACCAGAGCTAGGATCGGTTCACAACTGTGCCACCAATTTTCTGTGTAATATATTACTTAATGTCTCCACACTTCCTTGGATTTCCACAGAAGTAACACCACCAATTTATTCCAGGTTTCTTTCAGTTCTACAATGTCTCCACACTTCCTTGGATTTCCACAGGAGTAACACCACCAGTTTATTCCAGGTTTCTTTCAGTTCTACAATTGCTGGAGCCAAGACCCAGCTCTAGCTAATGAAAAAGAGGCATTGACAGGATTTGGCCCATTACTGAATTCATATTCCTGCCTCTGGTAGTTATGCATATACCTGTCAAAGCCCACATAGTGTAACACTTGGTGTTAATGGAGTCACAGTAAGGATGGATTTGTTCTCAACCAACTACATGTTTTAATTCAAAGACCACATTACTGTTTGAGTGATCGATTAGATAAGGGCAAAACCTGTTTATTTCTTTTAACTCAAATTATGTTTAAAAATTCTGTTTCTGGTTGGCTATTATTTATTTAAGGGGGTTTATTATTATTTTATCATTACATTGCCTCTGTGTAACTTTTTATTTTCTAATTTAATCCTCCATTTTTAAATACAATTTTCTTCTTCACCCACTGATAGCTGCATGACTGATTTTACTGAATGAATTTTATAACAATGACAGAACAAAAGGGAATTTGTTCTGAATCCAAAGTCATGTTAACAATATATTCCATTTTATAGCCTCAATTTCAATGGGGCACCCAAGTCTCTCTGAAGTCAACAGTCTATTCTCATATCCCAGTCCTGAGTATGCTTTTGTATATCTGGAATTACTATAATGTTGGTTACCTTATCTGACTTTGCCCTCTGAAATCAGTGCCTTTAAATTACTTGTCTCAAGCAAACCTCAATAAAGAACAAAGCATTATTTTTATATTTCCAGACACACACACACACACACCCCCCCCAAAAAAACACCAAAAAAAAAAAGGGATTGGGGAAGAAGATAAAATTAAAGTGAAGTTCAGACTGGAAGTATTTATCATAAGTAGGTAGGTCACACTGCTAGAGTACAGTGATAATTTCAAATACTCGCATTGCACTCTTGGCTAGTGCAGCTCATGCAAAGATACTACATTTGTAGAAAGGACTTTGGCATTTAACAAAACTAATCAAAAGACCACAGACTGACTAAATCCTACTTAGCTGCTGTGTTACCGAGATACTTGCTGACACTGCCACCGCAGTTATTATATCCCAGTGTCTCAACTTCTACCACTCTGCAGGTGCGTGGTCAATGTTCTGTGTGTGCTTGATCATGCTGAGCCACCTACTACCCATGTTGTAATAAGCAACTAAGGGTAATTTGCTGATCAAATGGGGTTTTAACAAAAGGAATGATCTTGCTGCAACAGATTTGAGAACGTTCTGTCTGGCGAGAAAAGACTTAACCATGAGGTTGCAAGATGTATTTTCTCAAGGCAAATGTTAAACCATAATCTCATGTTACTATGACAACTTTTGTCTTTGTTTAGACCTTAGTGTAAAAATAGATTAGTTTTGTAATATACAGCTTCTTGCGACGTGACTGAAAGCATAACTGTTTGCTTAAACTGTCCTTGAAGCTGGGAATAAAAGGGCTGTGTTACTTGTCGGAATTTGCGAGCCTGGATGGAGCTGCGATTCCCTGGCCACCCAGCGCACTGTTTTTGCTTTCCTGCCTTAATAAATACTTAGTGAATTTATTTCGGACTCTAGTTATTTCAAATTCAACTATAACAATGTCACCAGCTCCTTTTCTGCCTGTGCCTCTCCACCCTGAAGGGCCCCTTGCAGAAAACACAGATGCTGACAGAGAAAGTGAAACCAGTTCCACCACTTAAGGCAGCATCCCAGTGGTCACAATAACTGCAGTGGGATGTAAAGAAAAACTGTCTCCTAAATAAGGTTGGGTTTTAAGAGCTAAATACCAATTGCTCCTGCTGAAGCTGTCAGTCCTGTACACACAGTTGAAATGTCATCCGGGTGGGAGATCAGACAATGTCTCCACAGCCCAGGGACTGGGACACCTGCTGGAGAGCCATGAAGTCACTAGTTCAAAGGCACCAAAGACAAACCAAGACCTCAGGTTTCTCCCATGTGCCAGATCAATGCCCCGTGAGACCAGCAGGAAGACATATCTTCTCTGCTTCTTTTGGAAGGGCAAGGAACATATATTTCCACTTGTATTTCATATCAGTTGATGAGGCCACTCTGTTCCTTGGTTTTTTCAGTTTGGTGAGGTTTTGGTGGGTTATTTTTCCACCTGCTTGTTAATAATCTGATCCTTTTTTCAAGCATTACTTTTGTCACTGCAATCCAATCTAATGAAACATAGACAGATGAAAAAAACCATATACACATCTTAAACACATCTCCCTGTATATAGGTTGTAACTGAAGCCAGTTACAGCTGAAGAGAGAATTTGCAGCGATGTTCATTCACTGTTGATGGTTATAATACATCTTTTGAATAGCCTAAACCCTGGATCTGCTTCTGTGAGTTGGGAAACCCCTGGCACAGAAGTAGCTGTAGTGATTCATAGTCAGAGGAGTACAGATTACCCCGTATACAGGTCTAATCATAAGAAATAAGACTTGGGCTTCATTCATCGCCTAGAAACATTAAAATTCCATCTTCCTTGGGATGTTACAAGACTTTTGTGTTTCAGGGAGAAAAGTAAAAGTAACCTGCTCAGGTTTTGTATTGTTCTAAGCTTCCAGGAGCATTCAAATTTCATTCAATCTTTGTATAAGGAACATCACACTTGTGGTAATGACTCTCACATATAAACATCAAATAATTATGCTGACACAGCACTACACTCCAAACATTTCTCAGACTGATGATGGAAAATATGAATTATCAGTAGCAAATATTCCATATTTTCATCCACATTCTGTTAACATTGCTGTTCTGCAGTGTCCCTGAGATGGCTATCAGCAGAAGTATTCAATTGATTTACAACCTTGCAATTAATTTGTCGCCATTTATTTTCCTTTGTATAAAATGAGACATAACTGCATGAATGCTGGAACACAGAAGCACTGGATTAAGAGGATTCTGGCTTGTTGATGCATTTTTACAGAGGAGAAACAAAGGGAGCTTATGCAAGGCAATACAAAAATATTCTGGCCAAGCATATGAAACAGTTTATAATAATACTCCTTACTTTCTAATAGGGGAATAAGGTGGTTCACATTCTGTCCTTGACTACTCCATTGTTGCCTATGCTTTTATATTTCAGACCTTGAAGAAGAAGCAGAAAAAATACTGGCAAACATATCCAAAAATATGAAGGTAGGTGATAAATCTCTGAATGTATATTGGACTATGCAAATAATTAATTTTTTTTTTCTTTTCCTGGTTTCTGTTGGTCTGTATGCATAGGTCCTCTGTGATGCTTGAGCAATAAATATACATCATGACACTAAATCAGCATTACGGCTACCTATCAGGCATGTGAAACACAGAACCTTCCCAAATTTGGGGAAATTGGTCAGATTTAACAAAAAATATCATTCATCCAATAAATATTGCCTCTGATTTCTGTACTAAGTTATAATCATGTGGAAAAGATGATAGATATCAGAAGTGCTCGAGTTGGATCAGTGACAATGTGATGTATCCAATACACAAAATCAGAGTTCAACTGTATAATGCCATAGTGACAGATTGCATAGAATAGATTGATTTTAATTTTTTTCAGAAAATTTCAATTTGAGCTGTATATCAAAACTAGGGTTACAGGCTTTGCACAAGGGATGACAGTTTTGTGTTGAAGACATTGAATCAGGATTCTGGATAAAAAAGATTGAAGTTCAGCACTCAACCAGACTTCCTTAGGCAAACTGCTTGTTTTCAATCTCCCATTTATCATGTAGGGATAATATTTTCTTTTTCCATTCATCTGGCTTTTTTATACCATAAGCTTTTTGCAGTATTATTTATCTTCAATGATGTATAAGTTGAACCCTTGCAGAATGGACTTATATATTTGAATAAATCAATATGAAGACCTAGTCAAGAAACAGCTTTTTGCCCTAAAGACATTTTCAACATTTTTAACAGGAAAATACAATCTGTCTTGAAGATTTTTTTAGTGAAGAAAGACACAAACCACGATGTGTGAGAAGCTTAAATATCTTAAATTCCCACTAACCCTACAGTTAGCTGGAATGTGGGAAATGGAAATTCAGGGTCTGGACTTGAACAAGGCAAAGTGGGGACTTGAACCAGAACTGTCAACATTAGAGTTGTATGTGCATTTTAATAACTGTGTTACACATGGTTGGTTCTGTGTTACCTCTAAGAATAGGACTCTCGATCTAATTGGAGAGGGGGGGGAAAAAAAAAGAGACAGACACTTACTTTAGGCCTGGAAAGCTTTATTTTTGAAACTCTATATATCTTCTCCCAAAAAGATTGTTTCAAACTTTTAAATCAGCTATGCATGTTTTGCATAAAAATACTAAGCTTGTAAGTGTTCTGATCTTTTTGCCCCTTCTGTTGTGTTTAAATGCTAAGATGTTAAAAATATTTTTAGTACATTTTTCCAATTTCTTTTTAAAAAAATGTTGCAGATGTTCTCCTTCATAATATTTATTGATGTATATACCAAACCTAAAACGCAAAACTCAGCCTGTCTTCTATTATTTATGTTGGAAAGTAATATGGCAATAACTGTCTACAATTGAGAAAAGTATGTTTTTCCCTTACTCACTTGTTTTGTAAAGCTCCCTGATAGTATTTATTTTAAAATCATCACTGCAGAGCAACATCCTGAAAATACTGCATCTCAAAAAAAGAACCAATGTGAACCAATGACAGCAAGTGAATATAGGTAGGAAATAACATCTCACTGCTCTAACAATCAGAGATGCTAATAAATAGCATATTTAGAGTGCAATATAGCTGCTTTTGCTGACTGCATATACATATACACAAAGAGTTTTCCCAGTAATAAACAGATTTTACCAGATCATTTTCCCATATAAATGACAGAATATAATTTTCCAGTTTAGACTTAACATATGCATAAATAAACACTCCATGTACTCATACTAAGAGAATATTCATTAAAAAAAGATGGAAGAAAGTAATTCTCAGCAAAACAAATCTCACCATATATACTTAGGTATCTCATCTAAGCATAAATTTCACTTCAACATTAATATTGTTTTCAGATACACCACACTATTATCTATTTTTCCTGATCCAACACTACAGTGGATTGCCATATTAATTACACTACCTTGACTATTTGTTGAGTTTGAAACCACTTCAGGCAGAACACCAGTCCATCTGAAAAACAGGTGTCAACATCAGAAAAAATAATGCGTTTTTCTTTATTCATTTTTTCAGACTTTTTTTTAGATTAGTTCTCCAGTAAACACAACCTCAGAAATATTTGCATGACCAAGACTGAACTGTTGATACAGAAAGAGGAGCAAATAAGTAGGACTACGGTAGAGGAAGCATTTGTACATGTAGTGCCAGCTTACAAGTTTGGAATAAAAAAATAAAATAAAAAAAAAAAAAAAACAAAAAAAACCCTGAAATCACAGGTTAACCTGGTCACTTTGGGTTTCTTTAAAGTCACTGGACAAAGACTGATATTTCAGAAGGTCTTTAACCCATCCTAAAATTAATAACAGACACAAATCCCCCGTTCTTTGACAGCTTACGTGGTCACCTAGTTTGGGGTTTGGAGGCTGTGTGAAACAGCTTGCTGAGTTTTCAAAATAACCCAGGCCCAGAGCAACATGAAGTCCTACTCAGCACTCCTGCCCACATTCAGAGGTGGACGAGGATCTGCGTGTAGGGTCTCCAGAGTGCTCAGTCCTGTCTTCACAGCCATTGAGATGTTCAGTGAACCATCCATCACTTTCCGTGTGTTCAAAGTTACGGCAATGCTGTATTTTCTCTTAAATCCCAACTGAATGCTCCCCCTTAACTCAGAATTAAGTGTGTAATAAAGACTGGTGTTGAATGGGGTAGGTCATGGTGCTGGGTGGGTGCAGGTGGGTCCTGCATGCAGATGTGCCATGAAAACTCCATCCAACATCTTCCCAAGGAAGCGTCAAGGAGTTGTGCAAAGCTTGCTGCAGAAGGGTAGGTATAATTGCTCTGGGAACCAGGCAAGAATCTTATCGAAGGATGTTATCAATACTGTCACAGGATGTTATTAGCACTATTAGGATGCTATCACCTGACGATGTTCATTTAGAAGTATTCGGTGTCGTAATTTAATTCAACATGAATTCAAGGGCTTTCCTGGAAAACAAAAGGAAATCCTGAAGGGTGTAAGGATTTTAACATAAGGAAAAAAAGTTACTGCCTTGATAAATACCTCAGGATTTGCAAAATGGCAGCAAGTGAGAAACATGCCAAATAATATTTGGCTTTGGCCCTAACTTGTAAGTCTGTCAAGGAATTTGGTTGCCAATTGGTGGAAAATGGATTACTGTCATTTTTCAAGGGACTGCACATCATTTTCCATTGATTGGCATGCCAAATCCTTCACAAAGTAATGAGTCAGGCATGATGCAAATCATCATTGAACTGTCACTTTGATTGCATAGCCCTCTATCAATGTGATTAAACTGGTGTGGCATCCGAAAGGTAGTGAACGACTCTGCTTGGCTTCAAAGGTTGAAAGGAAAAATTTAATGCTAGGCAGAGGAAGCAGGGGGCAAACAATAAATCTGTGAGTGACATCAGTCAGTTACATGTTACCATGCTTGTGAGTCATTTCAAAACTGAAATGATAAAATGCTGATCATAGCTCATGACAAAATGAGATTAACCTGGAAAATTTACCATCACCATCATACATGCATGCTCGTCTGTCATTGCCATTTTAATGCACTTACCAAAACTGGGTCTGGAGATGGAGACTTGCTTCTTAATTAACCAGTAGTAATAAAAATATGTCTGTTAGATACAAGACAATAGACATGCATTATATTACAAACTTCAGTGGTTTGTTCTTCATTTTCACAGAAAAAAAAAATTAAACAACCCCTAAAGCATCCAAATATCATTAAATGCTGAGCACTTGTAAATGCCAGGGAACTTGCAGCATCAAATCATCAAGACCTCATCTTCAAATCCCTGTTGATGTCAGGGTGTCTCTGACATACACTGAACTGGTTTGTTTGCTTTTGGATTGAAGAATTAATGCATATTCTGATTGTAACCATATTTGTTTAAGACGTATTAATTTTCTCTCTGTGGGCTCTCTAATTTTGGAAAGGCTGAAGATACCCTGCATTCTTTCCTTTGCTGAGGAAATTAATACTTTCTTGCTCCTTTTTTCAGAAATTATTTCCGTTAAAGTTTTCAAACTCCTCTCTCTGATCAGGTTTGGGTAAAAGTGGCTGATGAGCTCCAACACTGGGAAACGGAGGCCTGACAACTACAAACAGACATCTCTGTGCCAGCAGAAATACTGCGGCCATACAGGCAGCGCTTTTTCACAGGCAGGCTAAAAAGGGAGGTAAATTCACACTAGATCAATTTGACAATAAAGTACTGCTTTTAATAATTGATTTTACATCCAAGAAGGATGTTCTCCGGGTTTTTTTGTTTTGTTTTGTTTTGTTATTATTATTATTGTGGAGTAGCTAAAAAAGTAGATTTAGGTGTCAGGTTGTGAACTGAACCATTCACAAAACTTTCTGACAGGTCTGAAAAGTGTTTTGACATTCAGTTCTCACATACCCAGTACCTCTGAGGTAACCCTAAGTGGCCTTCCATCTCTCTTAATTTGCACTAAAGGATTCCTACTCTTTCCAAACAATAATGTGTTCTGTTTATGGTGATTGAAAGGTTGCTTGCTTTGATTTTGGTTAAATGACTTGGAGTTCCATCTTTGTGTTGAGATCAGTAGAAATCTGAGAAT
The DNA here is from genome assembly GCF_015220075.1 of Falco rusticolus. Taxonomy (NCBI): domain Eukaryota; kingdom Metazoa; phylum Chordata; class Aves; order Falconiformes; family Falconidae; genus Falco; species Falco rusticolus. Next base: position 15,949,121 of record NC_051209.1, on the reverse strand, counting down.
GTTTCTTTAATCTTCTAGATTAAAGTTTCTTAAATCTTCTAGAAAATTTACAGTTTTTCTTCAATAGAATTAAGCTGTAGCATTGCCCCACTTCTGGATAGAGGAGGGATTTTATTTTATTTTATTTTATTTTATATCTTAATTAATCCCATTTCCTGTAATCTTATATTATTTTCTTTCCTCAGTAGAGCTGAAAAAGTTAACAAGAAATAAAAAAAAATAATTATAAAATCAGAGTATCTATCTGATCAGTGTCAATCCTATAAATAATAACTAAATTTCTTAACCTTAAATTTTTATTGCTTTGCTTGTACTAGAACGTCTTGATGATGCTCACAGGACGCCATCAGATTAGAAAAGTTGACATTTTGCAACCAGTTTCCATAGACATAAATGACTTTAAAAAAAAAAAAAAAAGGTAATGAATAAAAGTTTCTGAAATACAATCATTTGCAAATCACAAGGTGTAAGTACACTCAAACACTTACAGCTTACAGAAATATTTGATTCTAGATACAATCCGAGATTTGTTTAGTACATCAAAGTGATTTAGGATGTTCTTAATTCAATTTAAAGAAAAAAAAGAAACAAAAAAAAAAAACCAAAGAGAAAAGAAACAACCTTCTATGTAATTTAAAAGAATGTATCTTTGTATAGATTAACATATGTATGGGGATCTGCATCCTGAAGATCTTTAGATAGACAAAGACTTGGAAAGTATTACTTTTAGATAACTTGTTAAAATGAAATTCTTCAATGTTTTCATTACATCCTATCCACATGAAGTTCAAGCAAATTCATATGATTTTTAAATTAACTCACTGATTTTTGAATAAAAGATAATTGGGATAAAGGCTGTCATTTATTTTGGTGCTTAATGTCAAGAAAGGATTTCTATTGTTTGCATGATTGTTTTGTTCATCAGTGACTTCAGCTCACCATCACATGAAAATGTAACAGTGGAAGCCCTCTCCCTGCCTCCTATTGCCTAAGCCAGACTTTATTTTTCTTTTTAGCTATAAACTATGTTCATAGCCAGGTGCCTACAATAAAGACTGTTCAAAGGTAGAGGTCTGAGAACAAATGTCACGCAGTGCATTTTTTTCTGACTGAGCTTTGGTCTTCATCAAGGTCTGACAAATATTGGCATTATATGTCACTAAGAAGTAAAAGAGCATGCTCTGACCTTCAAGAATCCTCACAATATGTACATTATGTTGATGTGCCCTTTGTTTTGTCTCTCTTAGTTTGCTTTGGAGGCTTTAGCGATTTGGTCTAATGCAAGATTGTTTTACCTAGTTTTATCTCCCTCTTTTAACCATGAACTGGACAACTAACTCAGTCAGACTTCTATGACTCAGTGTTTTCCTTACCTGCACTCCCATGGTGATCAAGGAAACCAGAGAAGATTGGGTTCAAGTACATTGTCAACAGTGACGAACATCCTCAGGGGTTTTGCAGATTTCTTTTGGAGACATAATCACAATGTCCGACCATGGTTCTGGAGTTCCTTCTGTCTTTGTGTCAATGACTTTGAATGGAAATTCAGGTTGAACAATTTATGAGAGTCATCCTTCTCACAGATATTTCTGAATAATATTTCTGGAAAAGCTGGTTTGAGTGTTGGAGCTGATATTGTACAAGGAATAGAAGCTCACATAGCCCATAGGACTTTTGAGAATCTCTATTCAGTTTCCAGATGTAATGTAAATTACTTCAGAAAAATTAATTAAAGGCATGATTTTTAAAAGGTCTTATCATCAGCCTTTCTTAACCCCCATTGAACTCAATGGTAACATTGCCAGAGACTCAGAAAAGTACTAGGAGGTAAACACAAATGTACTTGCTAGAAGTAGAAGAGTAGAGTGACTTAGTTACAATGTATCATTTCCCCCTAATATTGATTTATTTTTCATAGATTCATATATTCATAAAGTAATGCCAGAGAGGCATTAAAGCAGCTAGTCTGACCTCCTGTACATCATGGACCATAACATTTTATCCCATTATACTTGTATTGAACCCAATCATTGTTTGTAACTAAAACATATTTTAGACAGGCATTCAAAACCATTGTGAAGATTTACAGATGCTATATCCACACACTCCCACAGTCTGACCCATGAGTTATTTACTATTGATTTTGTGGTCCTCAGATTTTGTAAAATTGGGTTTGCTTTGATCATGTTCTCCTAAAATCAATATTCATGCTATTTTACCCATTGTCCTCATCAGCCCTGGTACCAGTTGCTACTGGAAGGTAGTCAGCATGGAGTGTCTAACTGCAGGAAAGGAGTTCACTTAAAAGGATGTTAATGTCTGGTTCTGTCAGTGGAGCCAAATCAGCTCCTTCAAGGTTAGATTCTTCCATCTACTACCTGACTCACCCTATGGAGCAATCTGTTCCTGCTGAGTCCTTCCCATTGTGTCAGAAGAGGTATAATATTAGGATGAGTGAATCTAATCACCAGCCTCTGACCTATAGGCTGCAATATCAGGGGGCCCAAATGACAACTTGAGGACAAAAGAACATAATGTATAGTTCTTGTATATTTTGGATATCTTGGATATTTTCAAAAGCTCTTTTAAGCAGTCTGACAGGGCAATCTGATCCATGTTTATTCTTCAAGAATACCTGCAACAAAACCTAGCATATGTTTATATCTGCATTTGTACCTAGTTATAGCTATAGCCATACCTCTTTATACCTATATAACTATACCTATATGTTTCTATATGTTACATAAAATGGATAGACAGAAGTGACTACAGTCTGTGAACTGAGGACTGCTTTGAACTTTGCTTCTGGATTTTTAATACAGCAGCCCTTTTGATCTCAGGCCCTAACTATATCTGCTGCAGTGGATTTCAGTCCCTTGTGCGTCTGCAGGAGATTTAAGCCTCCGGAATACACCTAGAGTAGCTATGAAAAGCCACCTGCTGAGATTAGATTTAAATGTATTAGACACAGTTAGGCACATCCATGGGCTACTGTTTTGGGGAAGGAATCGAGTTTCTTTTTATTTAAAATTTAAGAGATCTCCAGTGGTCTGCAGAATCCATTTCTTGTCTGAGGAATATACAGATAGATATGTATGTAAGCATGCATGGAAGTGCATATATATACACGTGTGCATATTTATTTTTTTAACTTATTTTGCATATACACAGAATTGCAGAATGGTCAGGGTTGGAAGGGACCCCTGGAGATCACCCAGCCCAACCCCCTGCTAATGCATGGTCACTTACAACAGGTTGCACAGTTGCATCCAGGATGATTTGAATGTCTCCAGAGCAGGAGACCCCACAGCCTCTCTGGGCAGCCTGTCCCAGGGCTCTGTCACCCTCAAGGTGAAAAAGTTCTTCCTCACATTCAGATGGAACTGCCTGTGCTGCAGTTTGTGCCCGTTGCCCCTTGTCCTGTCACTGGGCACCACTGAAAAGAGCCCAGTCCCATCCTCCTGGCACTCGCCTTAAGGTATTTGTATGCACTGATGAGATCCCCTCTCAGTCTTCTCCTCTCCATCCTGGATAGATTATATTCAAGAGTAAAGGAGGAGAGAAAAATACATGTGCAAATGTGCAGTCCCTATAGCTCAGCCTTTAAGGGTTAGGCAATTTTCTTGAGGACAATATGGAGATTTACACTTGAAGGTGAAAAGATCTTAATACCTTGCTTTCCAACTCCTGGCTAATTGTTGCTTATGCTTATTTTAGGAAAAGTGGCACTTCTTAGATTTTATTTATTTATTTACTTATTATAAAATTGGCTGTAGACACTCTACCTTGTGCTGAATTCAGTGCCTTCCTATTAGACAGTATATGATTAAGCCACTCAGCCAAGAAAGTGGTAGATTTGCCTAGCATCCAGGATCCAAATGAATTTAGGTTCCTAAGATGCTTGAGCTAGCCGAAATGCTGATACCTCTTGTCATGTGCAGTGAAACAACTTCAGGTGCTAGTGAGGCCTTTAGAGTTTTTACCAGTGAAAATCTTCCCTACTTATATTTTCATACAGGTTAGGTATTTTATCATTTGAATGTAGGTTAAATGTAGGTTCTTAAATGCCACTCTTCCGAGGTGATTGTTACTATTCAGGTATGAGACCTAGGGGTTATGATAGAAAGTTTTCTGCAAATATAAGCTCAGTGCTCAACAGTGGTCAAAAAGAGCAAATCTAATGCTAGAAATCATTAGGAAATAACAGAGCATGAAACAGAAAATGTATTTAGATGCTTGGAAACAGACATGTCTTGAGTACTGTGTATATCTCTACTGTCCTCATCACAGAAATTATGAGAACTGGTTAAAAGAGTCACAGAACAGTAACAGATGGTAAAATGTATGGTGTATATTCCACTGGTGTTATGAGAAATTGAGCTTACACTTCTCACTTTGGAAGACAAATGATGTAGAGGCACTATGACAGAATCTTACAAAATCATGGAAGTTTTAGTGATGATAAATAAGTATTGGGTTTTCATTGCCCCTAAAAAAACCCAAAACAACAAAAAATAAAAATAAAAAGATAAGGTAATCAAAACAAGCTAGCAAGACCAGGATTCAAAACATGCAGTAGAAGTTTGCTTTTCACACAGAAAACTAGTTGTGAGAAGAGCTGTATAACTCCTTTTCAAAGGATGTTGTGCAAATAAAGATTTCAACAAGTTCAAGGGGACAGTATTCAACTGTATGGAAGAAAAATCTGCTGATGGTCTCTAAATGCACAGAAACCATGTCCAGGTAAGGAAGTCCCTATGCTGAAAGTAGCTGGATTTGAGAGTCCAAGGGTAAAACCTCCTTATTCTTCCTGAAGAACCTGTTTGAAAATGAGATGAGAACCAGCATAGTTATTCTCATTTTCACCTGCTTAAAAAGCCTTGAGGATCTAAGATCTCAGAGAGATTCGTAGACAAGGATTTGGATCACTTTTCCTCAGTGACTCATCTGTAAAGTGATGCCCCTTTACAATGAAGTGCTAAAATAACCTAGTGAGAGGCTGCTAGTCACAGTGACTCTGTAGCGCCCGTGATTACGTGAGGATCACTGAGAAATTCTATAAACTGGGCTTTCTTTCTTGTCATTTAAAAGAACTATATAAAATTTCTCTTGGGAAACAAATTCCTGGCAGGCATTGTTTTGATAAAGTATTACAATAATACACCACTGAAGCAGTAGCAATCCTGGGTATTACAAAAACCGTGTCAGAAGAGTAAGCTGTTCTTTCCGTGGGTTGAAATGCATCACTAGAGCAACAGTTCCCAGAGGAAAAATAATTGTTATAGGACAGAGTGCTTCAGAGGTTCAGAGAACACCATGAATGATGTTTATTATTGTTTATTTGTTTGGAGGGGTTTTTATTTATTGTACGGTTATCAGAGAGTGGGCTCTGTACAAATCTATATTAAAAAAGAGGATTTTATGAGGTAGTTGTTTTTTTTAAAAAAAAAAGTTTTTACAGTATTTCATTCCTAATATATCAGCAAGATCATTCATAAAATGCATCACATAGCTGGAATAAATTATTTTCCAAATTAAAATTTCAAGTGCAGATTTAAAAGAAAACATATACTTTAAAATTATATCTAGATTTCACCTCTTCATTTTTTGATAAATTTAAGATAACTTTTACTTAAACCCATGATAAATCTTTGAAAGCAGGTATGAAGGGTTAGCTCAGTGTTTGCCCGTGTTTACTGTAGCTTATGTTACTCTGCAGGTTTTGGGGTTGGGGGTAGATTTTAGCTCTTGGAACGACATGAGTTACCAAAAATCTCTATTTCACTTTTCAAGTAATTTTCCTAGACCTCCAATTTTGAGAATAATCACTTGAAAATATGCCTGGAGTTCACCTTTAAGATTTAGAAATAAGAAGGCAAGAGTTTTGCCAAACTAAAAGATAAGCATGAACTGCTGTCAGTCTTCTAAGAGGAGCTGAAGTCCTCACCCAGCACAGAAAGAACCAGAGTCAAATTTTATTTTCTCTTGGGAGAGTTCCTTGTCCATTAGGTTATAAAGGCTTTCTGAAGGGTAGAAAGAAATCCTCAGTCATCCTTATTACTGTTTCCACCCATATAAATACCCATTTGCACGAGGTGTCCTGTCTTCTCCTATACTGCCAAAATTAGTGGTTCTGCACAAAAAGAATACAAATATTTTCAATTTTTCTACAAAACTTGAATACCTGAAATGTGCGTTGCATCCCTCCATCTTCACCTACCCCATAGAGTTAGACACTAACTCGGTCCATAACATGGACAGACTTTGTTCAAACCCCAACCTAGCCAAAGTTCTCTGTTGGACTAACTAGAGTGACATCCTTATGATTTCCTTTCTTTTCTGTTCACTTCATGGCACCACCTAAAGGTTATTCTGGAGCACAATACAAAGGGGCTTCATTACACAAGAGAAAGCACCCCATTTTTCCTAGATACTCTGAAGACAGAAAAGAATCCTCCACATCCCTTTATTTCAAATGCAGCAAACAAGCTGGCTCTGCGTCAGAGAGAATGCAGGCAGTTTTTCCATTTGCTTTGTCAAGAAAAGTAATATATAATAATACCCTGCTTCTTTCCTGCAGAAAAACCTTTTTGTTAAAATTGGCATCTGTCTTGTGGCCTTAAGAGCCTGAAATACAGGGCACAACTTAATCAGCTAGAACAGTGCTGTGCTTGCTGTACTGAATGCACTCCAAAGGTTTCCATGGTGTAACGAATGGTCAGATGGTGTGTGGACTGTCTCACTTCTCCCCAGGAACACAGTATTTTGCCAACATCTGCATTATATTGTGTCAACAATTACAATATTTCAGAGTTAATACTTTCTTTTTATTTCCTGAATCCACCCATTTAACTGTTTCTTGTGTCAGAACATACCACAGTGTAACTATTTCTAGTAGCTTGGTGTTATCCCGTCATCTTTTCTTCTGCCGACCCATCTGCAATTGTCCCACAAGGGGAAAAAAACCCACAACAGTCTTCTATTAAGTTCTTTCTGAGGAATATAAAATGTAACTCACCATGCCAGAACCATCACCATCTTCAACTGGGCTGTGACAGACTACATATTCCTCAGCAGTGCACCCTTCCAGGAGAAAACTGCTGGGACAGGACCACATGTACTGTCCTGCGGATGCTCATTATTATATCTTGTATTAAGGTGGGTTCTTCCATCACAACAGATGGGAACATAATGGCAAGAGTGTATACAATTCTATATAGTAAGGTAAGCCTGCTGCACCTGGTAAAGCCTGGGGATATCTTGGAGTTAATAAAAGTGAGGTTATTCTATGCATGTACGGAAAACACGATGCCAGCTCCAAACCACTTCATGGTTTGGATCCATGTGGATCCACATGGATCCAGTAATGTGATACAACAGGGATCATATCAAGGGACTTGCATCTTGCACTGGAAGCAAGGTGCCAAACCAGAAAATCACTGCTGTTAGATATGAACAAACTATTCCAGTACAAATGCCACTATACGGCCCTACAGCGTACAAGGCATGGTGGGTGGTGCTGTGAAAACACAGCTCTCTCTATCTAGGACTTGAGGCAGAGCCCATGCAAAGGGTTTTGCAAGCAAAATAGACATGATAAACATGGAGCAATTAAAAAATTAATTGTTGTTATAACTTCTGGAGCTGTAAAACTAAACAACAAAGAATTTAAAACACAACATGACTAGGTATCCTTGAGTCTACAGTAATACAAATAATAAAAGAGTGGTATGAGGAATCTGTGGCAAAGCTGGCAATTAAACCTGTATTTCCTAAGTCCCAAGGTGAGAATGGTAACCCCCACACCATCTTTCTTCTCAACCTAATATTGGCTCTGACACAGCACATTGAAAAGATAGTTTTCATTATTAAGTGCAGCTCATGTTCATAATCGGAGACTAATGATTATTTTGTTAATAAGAACTAATGTAATTTTCCAAAACCACAACCAGGCATCATTATGTGACAATTTTCTTTGTTTTGTGGTGGTTGCTCCCTTCTATTCATACACCTGTAGCCAACATTTTGGTTGACTACAGCTCAAGTCATTTGGAGCTTAATTCAGCTGTTTACACAGATGACTAGCACCATGTGAGCTGCCCTAGAAAATCTCACCTGGCTATCAGCCACCTCCTCAGCGACTCTTGGGCTTCTCATAGTCTTTTATTTTGTCTGTCACATATACCTAGGAGGAAATTTCAGGTAGCCCAGGGCTTCTCACATGGGAGCAGATGCCTGTGTTAAGCAAATTAATGTAGCCCTGGGCCACACAGGTTAGGCTCTAAAGACGTGGGATTCAGTTTGTGCAGGACAAGGCCTCAAGGACAAAAGTCCAAGTATTGTTAGCCTGATGAATAGAGACGTGTTAGAACTTGTAGGGCACAAGCTCTGGGAACAAAGGAGCAAGCTAACTGCAGACTCTTGAGCCGTTGCAGTTGAGATGGCAACCAGATGGACAAAGAGGAACAAGTAGCCAGATAAGGGAACGGATAGTGCCGATAAGGAACTTTATTAATTAAGAAACCCCCTAATCTTAGAATAGAAATTGTTGCTATGACAAGGTAAACTAATCAGTTCCTGTTGTTTTAATGGTGTGCCTTAAATGTCAACCAATCAGTGTTTTTTATGTTTAAGATTTAACCAATCAGTGTGTAATATGTAGAAGATAGAAACGTATATAATTGTAAGAAAATCACTAATAAATGGACAACTTGCTTGCATCAAGCTGCGTCCCGTCTCTTCATTCGCCGCAAGTTTGTAGGTTAGAGCAGCTAAATTTAGGTGTTGTCGATGTAGAGGTCTACATACATGCATTTTGTTTCTCCAAGGTCCTTTCATAGTCAAAGATCTAGTCAATGTGATCAGAAGGGTTTAGAGAGTAATCCAGTTTACCGCACAGCAGACATATCACAGAATGGTCAGGGTTGGAAAGGACCTTTGGAGATCATCTAGTCCAATCCCCTGCTAAAGCACTTTCACCTACAGCAGGTTGCACAGGGTAGTATACAGGTTATATCACTGGTATATATGATACAGCTTTTATGGGATATTTGTAGCTTATGCACTGGCCCTTGGACACCGGCCAGGACAACCTGGGGCATGGCAATTGGCATCAGATGCCTAAATGTGGACAACTGAATTAAGGCCTTCATCTCTGCAGGGTGCATTTGCTTGTGTTGCATGTCATGCTTGAAACACCCATCTCATATTTGAACATGGTTGTGTCACCATATGTAGTGGGTTTCTAGTGCATTGATCTTTAGATGTTCATCTAAATCAGGCTAACTATTCCAAGTTTTGATTTCTGAGAGTCAATGTTGATCTGCAGATAACTGTTTTCCATTTTTCTGGTTTTTTTCAATGTTCATCATGCCTCTGAACCACTGAAAAGTCTAGTGGAAGTTAGAAATAAGGAAAGGAGGAAAATCATATCTGGAACAGTGCTGCCTCTACCACCAGAAACAGTTTGATGAGGAGAACACCACAGGAAAACCAAGGGAAAGCCTCGGAAGTACTAATCCATTCTATTAACCTGTCCTTTCCTATGGCTTTTCACATGAAAAGAAAAGTTTAGAAAATATATGTATATAAATCAGCATCTCAAATATAAATATGGGAATCCTTGTGAGATTGAGAGGGCCAAGATGTAGGAACTATTTTTGCATGTGTTTGATGTGTTTGTGTATATGATTAACAATCTCCTAGGCTGAAAAATATCTAAATAATGAGCTCCCCCTCATACCATCCATAAGTTTCCTTTTTGTTGCCTGCAGTCTTGTTCAGTGGTAAGTTACCTATTAAGGACATTTTTTTTTTCTCCTGTAGGTTTTCTTAAGGCTATGCTTGCTCTGTGCCTGCTTCATAGGTTGACTCAAGTACTCTTTATATTCTCCTCCAGACCTACTCTTTCTTTCAAAGTCTTTTTTCACATACTCCATATAGATACCAAACACAGTACCTGTCCTTACAGTCTCACCTGCCACTAGGTCCACAGTCTGTTTTCAAGACTCTGTTCTGTTTGCATGAACTGGCCCTGCACTCTCTCTTTTAATGGAGCCAACTCACTGTGCTGTAATTTCCTTCTCCAAAGGTTCCTTCTTTTGTCCAGGATTGTGACCTGCCTTTGCAGGCCTACGCAAGGCTTCCTTTTGCTCTATTTTTCCTTACATTGAAACTCAAAACCATCTCAGGATACTTGTGCATTCTCAATGGATCCTTATCCACGCAATGTAGGAGAGGTGGGAGCAGCCTGAGCAACTAAACACCCAGGGAAGAGAAGCAGCACCAAAGCCAATTAAAAATAGTTCGTGAAGCTGAGATATCTGGAAGCAGGTGAGTTCCCCCAGAAACTTTAAATGGGTTCAAACTACAGAGAAGCTTTAAATATTTTCCCTGCCATTTGAATTTTAATCTGTAGGGAGCCAACCTCTTTAGATTAGATGCAAAATATAGTTCTTTCTGAGAAACCAACACACACACACATACACACACATAAAGCCCTGAAGAACTGAGCTGAGATCAAAACACTTGTTACTTTGAGATTCCTCTGGTGAACTTGAATCCTAGTCTTGAAGGTGAAATCCAGCTTCTGAGTCCACAGAGCTTTCTATTCCCCTGGAACTTCTTACAGTGTCTATAAAGATTTCTGCTCTTAACCTTTCTTGTGTTATAAAAAGCACAGCCACATTCCTCATAACTATTTGATGTTATGATATAAAGATATAAAACCCTTAAAAAAAATCCCAAGATAGCATCAAAAGGAAAAGTTTCCTACAGTTGTCTCTAAATGCCATGCTTATTTAATATTGACACAAATATAGAGTCACTGCTCTTTGAATCTTGGACTCCCAGACTAGCAATGAAGGTGCACAACCTAAAATCTACCAGTTGTTTAAAAAAAAAAAAAATAAAAATATATATATATTTGACTCCATAGGGAAAATGTGTCAGAAATAAAAGGCAGCGAGGGTGAATTTTGGACAAAGTCCAAAAACAATTGTAGGAAAGAAGCTGCTTTTTTTCTGACAGCCTCCCGACATGCTTTCTTCAGTTTTACCACAAAGTTGAAGTCTTTCCTCAGGAGAAATATGTGTGTGTATGTGTGAGGCATGGTAGACCCAGAAATTTTAGACACAGGCAAACCTGACATGCAGGAAAGGGGGGAGATGTTGGACCTGCCCTGTCAAAAAATAAGCTATTTCGAATAGTTTATCTTTGAAATATGTCAACTACCAGCTCCTTGCAACTCTAATTTAATTTTTTTTATTGTTCCCAACACACACACTTGCCCACATGTGCTCATGTGTAGTTGATGTATAATGTGCATGTATATTCTAAGGAATAATTTATTTTGATTTGTTATAGTCAATGTATAATTATATGACAGGTCTGATCTTCAAGATGAATCATTTCTTCCTTTGTGATATGATGACTATGTCATAACACATTAACATCCTACTGACAGCTGCAAAATATAGAGACAATCAAAAGACCAGGCCAGGAGGGCAAGATAAAATAACAAGAAAAACCGTAATAGCCATCAGGTTCTGGGTTCTCTCAGTTCCCATTGACTTCAGAAGTGCCTAGCATCAGACAGAAAGCAAAGACTTTTTCATGCTTATCTTTCTCATAAAGAAACAATGAAAACTTTATTTTGACACTCCACTGAAGTAAAAATATATTTACTGCCTCATGAGTGCATACTTTTTCGATAACAGTGCTAAACAATCTAATTTCCTGGTACTATATATATCTTAAGAAGCAGCTTAAGAGGCAGACTGTAAAGAGATTTTTCCACCCTTCCCTCTTTTTGCATGTACATCGTTCCTTGTCGGTAACAGAAATATCAGTTTGTAGCCTATGGACCTATGATAGGATAAGCACCTTGGCATAGCTGTTTACAGTTAGGCCTGGAGGGCTAAATCAGGGCTGGAGTCAAATCATGTGCTCTTAAAATGCATGAGTCCTCAGAGAACTTACCATCTAATTAGGAATGATATTTGCATAGCAAATGACCTTAAAAAGCATTGGCCTTAAACTGCTTCAGTCTGAGCTGTTAATGTTCTGTACTGGGTGTTAAGTATCTTATGCAGGTGATGCTGATGCCTTTGTGCTCCTGTCAGATCAAATTGGTATTGAGAAAGGCTAAATCCAATAGAAGTTAATTTCTCAGGCCACATCTCTATCAATGGAGAGAGGCAGGCTCCTCACCGGAGATTATTCAAAGCTGCCACAACTTTAGGTGCTCTGAAACACTACCTGGAACAATCTCTCTGTTCTCCATTGGCTACAGTGGAAGATTAGCTTATATATATATATACCTGTAAGATCCACATGTTACCATACAGTGTCATCTCTGGATGAGCTGCTGTGGCTAACTCACTGCGTTGATAAAATTCATCCTCAAGGGCCGATTATTCCAATGCTTCCCAGTTAAGAGAATGACACTATAATTCCTTGTTCAGTGTATATGAAATGATGTTGCCAGTCTAAGAGGTTTTGTCACCAGTTTTCTTTACAGCTACCAATTAGTCACTTCAAGCTCTAAAAAGTTTTTTTTTTTCTTATTTTCTGCTTTCCGTGTCCCTAGTTCTATGATATGCCATGATTATCATAGCCTTGTGTATGTTACTTTGTAGCATCTCAATCACTGCTAGGATATAATATAGATCTGTTTTTTAAAGGAAGTGGGCAGTTTGCGTAAAAGCCTGCATGTAATCACTCAGAAAGCTTCTTTATTGACTAACATTTACCTAGCTAAGAGGTCTGTGTTCAAAAATACTCTGTCAAAAATTCACAGTGTTAATGAGAAAATCCATCTTTCTTGTAGTGAGTGAACTTTTGCCCATTCTTAAGAAGTGGAATTAATTTAAATTGCAAAACTGTTTAAATAAGCTTAATTTTACTTGCTAAAATCTTTATCCTTTCCCCTGAGGTGTATTAAAACAGCAACTGAATATTTGTTAAAATTCAGAATTTCTGTACTGTGATTATGAGGAAAAATATAAAATGAAATAGAATACATGCAGAATTTAAAACTGATAATAGCAGGGTAACAGTTGCACCTTGAATTAAATAAATTTTCTTTTTCTGTTTATCAACTATACTATACAATAGCAAGATCACATGAAAGGTTAAACACTGTTGACTCCATTTTTGCAAGGTACATCCTTTACTTTAATTGGGTTTTATAAAACATAGAGGCATTTCCACTTTTGTATGGATTTTGTTGTCACCTTCAATAATTAAAAAGTTATGGGAAAAAAAGGCACACACACCTTTTAGGGGGGTTTGGTTTTGTTTTTAACTTTGGGATTTTGAGTTTCTTCTTTGCTCTTTTGCACTTCACTCACAGTGTGAAATTAAACTGAGCTCTTCATAAATGACAGCTACTGGCTACCCCAGCTTTTCCTCCTTGATTTTCCCAAGCCATAGCTATCAAACTCTCTGGACAGAGTCAAGCTACTTTTATAAAAGTCTGTGAATAGGATTATAAAGTGCAGACAGTAATACCACTCTGAACTATAAGAAAAGATCAGCTGATGGCAGTGCACAAAGGTCAAGGCTAGAATACGCTGAGTCCTCTTTGATTCCAAGCTTTTGTTAACCACTTTATTGCCACATGAAATGTCCTTTCCTTTTCTTTCTCTGTCTTCCTTTCTTCTTCTTCTTACCCTTTTATTTGTCTTGCTATAGCTTTTTATGTTCCTACTGGCATTCCATTAGTTTTCAGCAATTTCAATTTCATACCCCCATTTCACCTTTCATCAGCTGAAGACATGAGCAGAGAAACAGCTGATGTTAACATTAACAGGGTTGTCAATGCAGCTGTGAGAACATCTTTACCTCCAGAAAATGTATATGCAACTCAACTCAGACCTATCCATACTCGACATCTGTGATGGCTCAAAACAGGAGTGAGGGCCAATACGACCACGTTACCACATCAACTGTACAAATTAACCACACTGAGAGGCAGGTATATCAATCCAGGCAAGGTGCTTCAGTACTACTGAAGTACTGCTGACCAATTCTTATTTATCTTATCTCCAGATTTTCTTTATATAAGACTTACCAGAACTTTATGATAGGGTCTTGATAAGTTTCATTCTATGCTAGGTGCTATGGCTGACCTTGTACTAAAGTTGTAACTCATTTGAATCAGCACTGTGATTCAAAATATGGCCTCCTCGTGGCTTATGCCCTCAGAGCGCTTGTGCTTCAAATCTGAACACAATTTTTGCTTTTCTTTAAGTGAGATCTAGGACCAAATGCACAATTTTTAATTAACGTTTAAAATTTCATAGTAGAAAATAAGGATCAACAGTTCTCTTGAAAAAAGGAGTCAACCCTCCTAAAAAAGCATCATTAGTTCTACTGGAAAAGTATCTTTTTCTTTTCTTTTCTTTTCTTTTCTTTTCTTTTCTTTTCTTTTCTTTTCTTTTCTTTTCTTTTCTTTTCTTTTCTTTTCTTTTCTTTTCTTTTCTTTTCTTTTCTTTTCTTTTCTTTTCTTTTCTTTTCTTTTCTTTTCTTTTCTTTTCTTTTCTTTTCTTTTCTTTTCTTTTTTTTTGTGTTTTGGGTTGTTTATTTTTGGGTTTTTTTTAAGGAAAGCTTAGTGGATGTATTTTTTTGACAGTACTTTAACTTGAAACCTATAAATTTTGTAAAAGACACAGCAAATTATATATTACTAGTCAGGCCCAGAGCTGAATGATGTTGAAACTAATGGGGAAAGAGAAGCCTTCAGGAAATTAGACTATAAACAGAGTCTCATGATTACACAAAAGTATCGGTCCCTTTTGAAGTGCTGTTAAACTATAATTTCATTTTCTTGTCATTGGTGATGGCTGTCCAGAGAAGGTCAGACTTTATTTTTACATGTCCAGTTGGTGGCTAAAACAGTTTGAGTCAGATTTACAGTGGACTCAACCCTTACTTGCCTGCTAGAGGACAGGCCTCCACTTACAAGGGATCAGGAAGATCGAGGGCACCCTCAGTTAGTTTGCAGATGACACCAAGTTGTGGGGGAGTGTTGATCTGCTGGAGGGCAGGAGGCTCTGCAGAGGGGTCTGGGCAGCCTGGACTGGTGGGCCCAGGCCAGTTGTATGAGGTTCAACCAGGCTCAGTGCCGGGTCCTGCCCGTGGGTCACACCAGCCCCCCGCAGTGCTGCGGGCTGGGGGCAGGGGGCTGGGAACTGCCTGGGGGGAAAGGGCCTGGGGGGGGCTGGTCAGCAGCTGGCTGGGCATGAGCCCCCCGTGTGCCCAGGTGGCCAAGGAGGCCAGCAGCATCCTGGCTTCTATCCAAAACAGTGTGGCCAGCAGGACCAGGGCAGTGGTTGTCCCCCTGTACTGGGCACTGGTGAGGCCACACCTTTAATACATTGTTAATTTTTGAGCCACTCACTACAAGACAGACTTTGAGGTGCTGGAGCGTGTCCAGAGACAGGCAACAGAGCTGGGAAAGGGTCTGGAGCATGTCTTATGCAGAGCAGCTGAGGGAGCTGGACGTGTGTAGTCTGAAGAAGAGGAGACTCAGGGAGACCTTACTGCTCTCTACAGCTACTTGAAAGGAGGCTGTAATGAAGTGGGGATCAGTCTCTTCTCCCAAATAACAAGTGACAGGCCAAGAGGAAAAGGCCTCAGGGTGCACCAGCAGAGGTTTAGTTTGGATATTAGGTAAAACTTCTTCACTGAAGGCATGGTGAAGCATTGGACCAGGCTGCCCAGGGAGGTGGTGGAGTCACCAACCCTGGAGGTGGTTAAAAAACTGATAGATGTGGTGCTTAAGGCCATGGTTAAGTGGTGGGCTTGGCAGTCCTGGATTAATAGTTGGACTTGTTGATCTCAAAGTTCTTTTGCAACCTAAATGATTCTATGTTTTATGATTCTGTGATTTTCAAAGAAAGAGAGCTCAGCAGTTAACACTTCTGTGAGTAGAAAATAAAAAAGGGTTTAATGTTATTATCACCAGAAGTTATAATCCGGTTGGAAATAATATTCTATTCCCCAAGTTGTCACTGTTCATGAATCCTTCTTTTAATAAGTAACTGAAATTAGTAGTTTTCATGGAAATTATTCCTCATTCAGCATATTTCTTCTAACTGTTCTGCATTTTTTCGTACATTGACAAAGCTCTGCTCTTAGTGACTATAGGTTTAATGTTAGAATTGTTTCCATAAGGGAAAAGATGTCTGTCAATATGAATTCCTGTTATTGGAGTCTGAGATCAGAGAGTAGCTTTACTGGGACAGCTGGATTTAGAATCTAAGTCTTCATGTGCCAGTGTTTTCACTTGTGTCTTGGATTGTCCTCGGTCTCACCTTAGCCCTACACTGCTATTGCAGATGTGATCACCTTAAGTTGATGTACACTTACTTACCTGAGTACTCTGGATATTTCTTTAAAGAGGGACATGATGCTGCATGGACTACTTCATTTAAAAAGCCCTTGTGTTTTTCATTTTTCAGACCCAGTATTCAGCAGTGCTTTGTTTACACGATTACTCCTCTATTTGTGATAAAGATTGATTCAGATGATCAGTAAAGGCTTTGAGGGAAAGGTGCTGTCATACCAACAGGTTTTTAATACACACAAAGATCCAATACAGCAAAGTACTTAAGCACATGTCAAAATTAAGCCATGATGACTTCCATTGACTTTACTCTCACTATTCATACACTTAAAGTTGGAGACATATTTAAGTACTCTGCTGAGTCAAGATTGTTCTATATTATAAAATAAGATAGCTAGCACAAAGAGCGCCAATGTCGAGAGCAAGTTGTTAGTGGGGAGTAAGAAGTAAGGCTCAGATCCACAAAATGGAAAGAAAAGAAAAAGCTGAAGATGATAATGGAAAAAACAGCCTTGAAAAGCTGTGACAGTCATGACATTCATCCATAAAAATGTAATGAAACCCAAAAAGCGAAGGTCAGTGATCCATCCTTTCTTTATCAATTGTCCTGAAGTAATGCAGCTCATGGCCTATTGAATGTAAAGATCCCCTGCTATTCTCAAACACTGAGTAGAGAACTACAATGTGAGATCGACAACTTTTAGGCCCCAATAGGGTGAATTAAGGACAAAGTGTTCTTGAGTACTGTTTTTTTCTGCTTGCTGGGGTGAAATTAAACCCCTAACAGAGTCAGTATACAATTCCCAAAGGCAGGGGCCATTCCTGCTGTGGCTGAAGCCAAAAATGCATCAGTGATTTAATGAAAGCTTCATCAGGGATTCAGTTTTGATCCCATTTACACTGACCTTGTAAAAGTGGAATAACTTTACAGAGGCAGAGTGATCAATCTGTACAGAGAAGACAGTACTGGAAACAATACAATACTACAGCCTTTGTCTGCTTTCAGCTTGTAAATGCCTTGAGAAAAACAGAAAAATAAAACATCATTGGGCATGAGATGCCATCCTTACCAAAACACTTATGAAATCCCCTTCAGAATGGAAGCTTTTTCTATTAAAGCACCCGCTTAAAAAAAAAAAAAATATATATATACTCTAACTGTATTGTTAAAAACATTATTGTATCCAACCTGAATACATCCTAAGCAGTAAGCAAAGTTATGCCTGCTGATCTTTTCAACTGGAAAATTCTTCCTAAAGGGCAAAATGCAACATTATGGATCAGTCTACAAAAAAAAAAAAAAAAAAAAAAAGAAATAGGGAAAAAAAAAGAGAGAGAAAAGAGAAAGAAAAAAGGGGAGAAAATTGCCCGGCAAGCTGATAAAAGCCCATCTGCCTGCTTTTGACAAGGCACTGTCATTCTTCACAGCTTATCATCCTGTAGACACTTAGAGGGTCATAATTTCCAGTTGAGTTTTCTTTTTTTTCACCCCTCTCTCTTCTGAGTAGAGCAACGTGTGAGGAGTAGGCTAAGATGGCCTGAACTAATTCATCTTGTGACCTTTTAGTGCCTTCAGAACAAAGTGATTTAATAGCACTTAATCTGTCAAAAAACTGAAGCTTTGTAATAACTGTATATTAAGCCAGTTTTTATGGAGCATTAGCTGAAGTCCTTTCAGTTTACAAAATGGAGTGGTACCTTGTCTCTTCTTTTTTTTTTTTTTTTCTTTTCTTTTTCCTCCCTGCCTTCCGTGAATCCCTTTAATGCAGTAACACCATTTTGTATTTAAGGGAGACAGGAAAATACTCAAGACAGGTAACTCCATGCATTATAGGGTCCATAGGAAAGGTCTTTTCCCACTCCCATGTGATTTATGGCATAGGGCTCTTGGAGCTGACAGGGGATTGAGCAGGTGGGACATTCAGGTCCCACTGGTAATAGAGGGATCTTCTCAGGCTTGGTCATGTGCCACAAATGTTATCTTAGATTTAAAAAAATGAAAGGGATCATTTGAACACAGGGCACTAAGGAGAATTTGTGACAACCAGTTCCTGCTTCTGCCAGAGATTTGCTTTTGAATTGCTTTCTCTAAATTAATTTGCTTAACATAATGTCCTTATCAGTAATCCAGGTAATAATAATATTTCCTCCTTTTCCAGTTTTTTTTTTTTTTAATCACTGAGGTTAAAGAGATTCTGGGCAGAGACAGTCTCCTTCTCTGCTTGCAGAATGTATCCATTGATGAACCTCATCTTTCCAATACACAGTTAAGTAAGAATAAATATAAAAAAGCAATAATAAAAATGAGCTGGTTAAAAATCAGACTTTTTAGTCCCACATTTTCATGTTAATTTTCATCCCAAACCAAGAAACACAGAGTTTCAGGACCAGAATTTCTTTGCCAAATTGAAGTTTCATCAAAGAAAACAAGTATCGATTTTAAAATGTTTTCCCTGTGCCTGTGATAGAGACTGAACTGTCTATTCTGAACGCTTCATAAGAGTTATGGTCTCGAGATACCATGTAAAGGATTGTAAGAGGAATGCATCTTCCAAAACAGTCTAAGGTGAGAAGATGCTGCAGTTCCCAGCAGTGTTTCAGTCGGAGAGCTTTTTCACATGTTCCCTGCCTGTCTCCTGTCTCTCACTCTCAGTTTTCCTTCTCCAAATATATG